>NC_090341.1:1902869-2098639 GCF_035084215.1 Heptranchias perlo | reverse complement strand
GTTTTCGTATTGTCTCTGTTCTCATTTCCTGCGTTCGCAGTCTCTCTCTCTTCCCTCGCAGTCTCACTCTCTCCCTCGCATTCTCTCTCTCTCTCTCGCAGTCTCTCTCTCTCCCTCGCAGTCTCTCTCTCTCGCAGTCTCTCTCTCTCTTCGCAGTCTCTCTCTCTCTCGCAGTCTCCTCTCTCTCTCGCAGTCTCTCTCTCTCTCTCGCAGTCTCTCTCTCTCTCTAGCAGTCTTCTCTCTCTCGCAGTCTCTCTCTCTCTTCGCTAGTCTCTCTCTCTCTCTCGCTCGTCTCTCCTCTCTCTCCTCGCTGTCTCTCTCTCTCTCTCGCAGTCTCTCTCTCTCGCTCGCAGTCACTCTCTCGCAGTCCTCTCTCGCAGTCACTCTCTCGCAGTCACTCTCTCGCAGTCCTCTCTCGCTGTCACTCTCTCGCTGTCACTCTCTCGCTGTCCTCTCTCGCTGTCACTCTCTCGCTGTCACTCTCTCGCTGTCACTCTCTCTCTCTCTCTCCCTCTCTCACAGTCTCCTCTCTCCCTCTCTCCCTCTTCCCTCTCCCTCTCTCCTCTCTCTCTCGCAGTCTCTCTCTCTCTCTCCCTCTCTCTCTCGCAGACTCCCTCTCCCTCTCCCTCTCCCTCTCCCTCTCCCTCTCTCTCTCTCCGTCCCTCTCTCTCTCTCTCTCTCGCTGTCTCTCTCTCTCTCCCTCTCTCTCTCCCTCTCTCACAGTCTCTCTCTCTCCCTCTCTCTCTCTCCCTCTCTCCCTCTCTCTCTCTCCCTCTCTCTCTCGCAGTCTCTCTCTCTCTCTCCCTCTCTCTCTCGCAGTCTCCCTCTCCCTCTCACTCTCCCTCTCTCTCTCTCCCTCTCCTCCCTCCTCTCTCTCTCTCTCTCTCTTCCTCTCTCTCCTCGCATCTCCCTCTCCTCTCCCTCTCCCTCTCCCTCTCCTCTCTCTCTCCCTCTCCCTCCTCTCTCTCTCCGCAGTCTCTCTCTCTCGCAGTCTCTCTCTCCGTCTCTCGCAGTCTCTCTCTCTCTCGCAGTCTCTCTCCTCTCGCAGTCTCTCTCTCTCTCGCAGTCTCTCTCTCTCTCGCAGTCTCTCTTCTCTCTCGCAGTCTCTCTCTCTCTCTCGCAGTCTCTCTCTCTCTCTCGCAGTCTCTCTCTCTCTCGCAGTCTCTCTCTCTCCTCGCAGTCTCTCTCTCCCTCTCCCTCTCCTCTCCCTCTCCCTCTCCCTCTCCCTCTCCTCTCCCTCTCTCTCTCCTCATCCTCCCTCTCTCTCTCGCAGTCTCTCTCTCTCTCGCAGTCTCTCTCTCTCTCGCTGTCTCTCTCTCTCTCGCAGTCTCTCTCTCTCTCGCAGTCTCTCTCTCTCTCGCAGTCTCTCTCTCTCGCAGTCTCTCTCTCTCTCTCGCAGTCTCTCTCTCTCTCTCGCAGTCTCTCTCTCTCTCGCAGTCTCTCTCTCTCTCGCAGTCTCTCTCTCTCTCGCAGTCTCTCTCTCTCTCGCAAGTCTCTCTCTCTCTCTCCTCTCTCCCTCTCCCCCTCCCCTCCTCCCTCTCCCCTCCCTCCTCTCTCTCCTCTCTCTCCTCCCTCTCTCTCCCTCTCTCTCTCTCGCAGTCTCTCTCTCTCCCTCTCTCTTGCAGTCTCTCTCTCTCTCTCTTGCAGTCTCTCTCTCTCTCTCTTGCCAGTCTCTCTCTCTCTCTCTTGCAGTCTCTCTCTCTCTCGCAGTCTCTCTCTCTCTCGCAGTCTCTCTCTCTCTCGCAGTCTCTCTCTCTCTCGCAGTCTCTCTCTCTCTCGCAGTCTCTCTCTCTCTCTCGCAGTCTCTCTCTCTCGCAGTCTCTCTCTCTCGCAGTCTCTCTCTCTCTCGCAGTCTCTCTCTCGCAGTCTCTCTCTCTCTCGCAGTCTCTCTCTCGCAGTCTCTCTCTCTCTCGCAGTCTCTCTCTCTCTCGCAGTCTCTCTCTCGCAGTCTCTCTCTCTCTCTTGCAGTCTCTCTCTCTCTCTCTCTCTTGCAGTCTCTCTCTCTCTCTCTTGCAGTCTCTCTCTCTCTCTCTCTTGCAGTCTCTCTCTCTCTCTCTTGCAGTCTCTCTCTCTCTCTCTTGCAGTCTCTCTCCCTCTCTCGCAGTCTCTCTCTCTCTCGCAGTCTCTCTCTCTCTCGCAGTCTCTCTCTCGCAGTCTCTCTCTCGCAGTCTCTCTCTCGCAGTCTCTCTCTTCGCAGTCTCTCTCTCGCAGTCTCTCTCTCGCAGTCTCTCTCTCAGTCTCTCTCTCGCAGTCTCTCTCTCGCAGTCTCGCAGTCTCTCTCTCTCTCTCGCAGTCTCTCTCTCTCTCGCAGTCTCTCTCTCTCTCGCAGTCTCTCTCTCTCTCGCAGTCTCTCTCTCTCTCTCTCGCAGTCTCTCTCTCTCTCTCGCTCTCTCTCTCTCTCTCGCAGTCTCTCTCTCTCTCTCTCGCAGTCTCTCTCTCTCTCTCTCGCAGTCTCTCTCTCTCTCTCTCGCAGTCTCTCTCTCTCTCTCCTCGCAGTCTCTCTCTCTCTCTCTCTCGCAGTCTCTCTCTCTCTCGCAGTCTCTCTCTCTCTCTCTCGCAGTCTCTCTCTCTCTCTCTCGCAGTCTCTCTCTCTCTCTCTCGCACTCTCTCTCTCCCTCTCTCGCACTCTCTCTCTCTCTCTCTCGCAGTCTCTCCTCTCTCGCAGTCTCTCTCTCTCGCAGTCTCTCTCTCTCGCAGTCTCTCTCGCTCTCTCTCTCGCTCTCTCTCTCGCTCTCTCTCTCGCTCTCTCTCTCGCTCTCTCTCTCTCTCGCAGTCTCTCTCTCTCTCTCTCGCTGTCTCTCTCTCTCGCTGTCTCTCTCTCTCGCTGTCTCTCTCTCTCGCTGTCTCTCTCTCTCGCAGTCTCTCTCTCTCGCAGTCTCTCTCTCTCTCTCTCTCGCAGTCTCTCTCTCTCTCTCTCTCGCAGTCTCTCTCTCTCTCGCACTCTCTCTCGCACTCTCTCTCGCACTCTCTCTCGCTCTCTCTCTCGCTCTCTCTCTCGCTCTCTCTCGCAGTCTCTCTCGCAGTCTCTCTCTCTCTCTCTCGCAGTCTCTCTCTCTCTCTCTCTCGCAGTCTCTCTCTCTCTCTCTCTCGCAGTCTCTCTCTCTCTCTCTCGCAGTCTCTCTCTCTCTCTCTTTCGCAGTCTCTCTCTCTCTCTCTCTCTCTCGCAGTCTCTCTCTCTCTCTCTCTCTCTGACTCACTGGGGGTAAAATCCATCTTGGGTGATAATGGAAAGGGAATCGGGCGAGTTATATAAGGTATTGGTGAGACCGCACCTGGAATACTGCATACAGTTTTGGTCTCCATACTTAAGAAAAGACATACTTGCTCTCGAGGCAGTACAAAGAAGGTTCACTCGGTTAATCCGGGGATGAGGGGGCGGACATATGAGGAGAGGTTGAGTAGATTGGGACTCTACTCATTGGAGTTCAGAAGAATGAGAGGCGATCTTATTGAAACATATAAGATTGTGAAGGGGCTTGATCGGGTGGATGCAGTAAGGATGTTCCCAAAGATGGGTGAAACTAGAACTAGGGGCATAATCTTAGAATAAGGGGCTGCTCTTTCAAAACTGAGATGAGGAGAAACTTCTTCACTCAGAGGGTGGTAGGTCTGTGGAATTTGCTGCCCCAGGAAGCTGTGGAAGCTACATCATTGAATAAATTTAAAACAGAAATAGACAGTTTCCTAGAAGTAAAGGGAATTAGGGGTTATGGGGAGCGGGCAGGAAATTGGACATGAAGCTGAGTTCGGATCGGTCAATGCCCTATGGGTGGCGGAGAGGGCCAGGGGCTATGTGGCCGGGTCCTGCTCCGACTTCTTGTGTTCTTTAGATTTGTGGTTGGGATCAGATCAGCCATGATCTTATTGAATGGCGGAGCAGGCTCGAGGGGCCGATTGGCCTACTCCTGCTCCAATTTCTTATGTTCTTATGTAGGTGTGGAACGGCCGGTCGATTTGCTATCACCTGTTCTGCACTATTGCCTGAGACCAATTTCACCCTGCTGTCTCTGTTTCTCTGGCTCTGTTCTCTGTCTGTCTGTCTCTCTCTCTCTATCTCTTTCTGCTCTTGCTGTCTGTCTCTCTTCTCCTCCTCCCTCCCTCTTGCTCTTGTGTATTCTTCATTAAAGTTCTGCTCTCGTATTGCTGACTCTTCCTGGGCTGTGATTCTATGGCGACTCATCACTCTCCAGCATCTGTTTGCCAGCTGTGAACCAGGGCAGTGAGTGTGGAAGACTATTTGACTATAGGAGACCTCACCTGCAGGATCTGATCCTGCTCTCGCCTGTTATCCCATGCAACCACCTCTTAGTAGGTGCCCTTGGACAGAGGCCAGTTGCAGGAACCCTGACTGATCTCACCCTTCACCCCTACCAAGGGTTCGAGCGACCCAGCTGAGTGGAGAGACGGGAGAAGCTGGGATTGTTCTCCTTAGAGCAGAGAAGGTCAAGGAGAGATTTAATAGAGGTGTTCAAAATCATGAGGGTTTTGATAGAGTAAATAAGGAGAAACTGTTTCCAGTGGTGGAGGGTCGGTAACCAGAGGACACAGATTTAAGGCGATTGGCAAAAGAAGCAGAGGGAGAAATGAAGAGAATTTGTTTTTATGCAGCGAGTTGTTATGATCTGGAATGCGCTGCCTGAAAGGGCGGTGGAAGCAGATTCAATAATAACTTTCAAAAGAGAATTGGATAAATACTTGAAAAGGAAAAAATTTACAGGGCCATGGGGAGAGAACGGAGAGTGGGAATAATTGGATAGCACTTTCAAAGAGCCGGAAAAGTTACAATGGGCCGAATGGCCTCCTGCGCTCCATGATGCTATGTCGTCTTATCCCACTGCACCTCCTGAATGAGACACCAGAGCACGAGGAAATTCAGGGATGAGAAAAGGCACAGGCACGATGGGCCGAATGGCAGCCTCCTGTGCTGTAAGATTCTATGATCAGCTAAATCAGAACAGATCAGGAACCTGGGACTTTCTTGGACTGGTGGCTCATTACCACACCGTGCAGGGCCTCTGCCAATCACGCCATTGAAGATTTAAAGTACTGTGGGCCTATTAGAGACCAAAAAGGTAACCTGTGTGTGGAGGTGGAAGATGTGGGGATGGTTCTTAATGAATACTTTGCGTCTGTCTTCACAAAAGAGGGGGAACGATGCAGAGATTGTCGTTAAGGAGGAGGAGTGTGAAATATTGGATGGATAAACATAGTGAGAGAGGAAATATTAAGGGGTTTAGCATCTTTGAAAGTAGATAAATCGCCAGGCCCGGATGAAATGTATCCCAGGTTGTTAAGAGAAGCAAGGGAGGAAATAGCGGAGGCTCTGACCACCATTTTCCAATCCTCCCTGGCTACAGGCATGGTGCCGGAGGATTGGAGGACTGCTAACGTTGTACCATTGTTTAAAAAGGGAGTGAGGGATAGACCGAGTAATTATAGGCCGGTCAGTCTAACCTCGGTGGTGGGCAAATTATTGGAATCAATTCTGAGGGTCAGGATAAATCGTCACTTGGAAAGGCACAGGTTAATCAAGGACAGTCAGCGTGGATTTGTTAAGGGAAGGTCGTGTCTGACTAACATGATTGAATTTTTTGAGGAAGTGACAAGGAGGGTCGATGAGGGTAGTGCATTTGATGTATTCTACATGGATTTTAGCAAGGCTTTTGACAATGTTCCACATGGCAGACTGGTCAGAAAAGTACAAGCCCATGGGATCCAAGGGAAAGTGGCAAGTTGGATCCAAAATTGGCTCAGTGGCAGGAAGCAAAGGGTAATGGTCGACGGGTGTTTTTGTGACTAGAAGGCTGTTTCCAGTGGGGTTCCGCAGGGCTCAGTACTAGGCCCTTTGCTTTTTGTGATATATATTAATGATTAGGATGTAAATGTAGGGGGCATGATCAAGATGTTTGCAGGTGATACAAAAATTGTCCGTGTGGTTGATAGTGAGGAGGAAAGCTGTAGACTGCAGGAAGATATCAATGGACTGGTCAGGTGGGCAGAAAAGTGGCAAATGGAATTCAATCCGGAGAGGTGTGAGGTCATGCATTTGGGGAGGGCAAACAAGGCAAGGGAATACACAATAAATGGGAGGATACTGAGAGGTGTAGAGGAAGTGAGGGACCTTGGAGTGCATGTCCACAGATCCCTGAAGGTAGCAGGACAGGTAGATAAGGTGGTTAAGAAGGCATACGGGATACTTTCCTTTATTAGCTGAGGCATAGAATAAAAGAGCAGTGAGGTTATGCTGGAACTGTATAAAACATTGGTTGGGCCACAGCTTGAGTACTGTGTACAGTTCTGGTCACCACATTACAGGAAAGATGTGATTGCACTAGAGAGGGTACAGAGGAGATTTACGAGGATGTTGCCAGGACTGGAGAATTTTAGTTATGAGAAAAGATTGGATAGGCTGGGGTTGTTCTCTTTGGAACAGAGGGGGCTGAGGGGAGATTTAATTGAGGTGTATAAAATTATGAGGGGCCTAGATAGAGTGGATAGGGAGGACCTATTTCCCTTAGCAGAGGGGTCAATAACCAGGGGGCATAGATTTAAAGTAATTGATAGAAGGATCAGAGGGGAGCTGAGGAAAAACTTTTTTCACCCAGAGGGTGGTGGGGGTCTGGAGCTCACTGCCTGAGAGGGTGGTAGAGGAAGAAACCCTCAACTCATTTAAGAAGTACCTGGATGTGCTCTTGAAGTGCCGTAACCTACAGGGCTACGGACCAAGTGCTGGAAAGCGGGATTGGGCTGGGGAGCTCTTTTTAGGCCGAATGGCCTCCTCCTGGGCTGTAAATTTTCTATGATTCAAAGTGCCAGCACAGGCATGATGGGCCGAATGGCCTCTTTCTGTGCTGTATGAGTCTATGATCTGACTGGAGTAGACTGCTGTACATCCCCTTGAGTACCAGGAGATTTTTAGCACAGTTAATACCTTTGGGTCTGTCAGTCACAAGATGTCTCCTTCAGGAGGCCGATGTTTTTTTTTTGAATGACTTGGTTTGTGTTTAAGAACTGACTGGAGTTAATAAACAGCATCAGCAGCTCCACATGTTCCACTGGATGACGGCCCGATATAACGGCCCCCTCTGGACAAGGTGGCCTAGTTCCTGCGAGGCCTTGTGCAGCTCCTACCCTCCCCCGTTACCATGGCAGCCCGTACGGCTGTCCCAGCAGTTGTGTTGTGCCTGAGGGAACGAAGATCTAATCACGAACTGCAGCTGGTTTTTGTAATTCATTCTCGGGATGTGGGCGTCGCAGGCAAGGCCGGCATTTAATGTCCATCTCCTAGTCACCCTGAGCAGGTGGATTTGATGCAACTGAGGGGCCACTTCAGAGGCCAGTTAAGAGTCAATCACATATAGGCCCAGAGTGGGTAAGGACGGCAGGTTTCCTTCCCTAAAGGGCATTAATGAACCAGTGGGGGTTTTACGACAATCTGACAGCTTCATGGTCACTTTTACTGATGCAAAGTTTTTATTTCCAGATTTTATTTAAACTGAATCCAAATTCTCAAACGGTCCTGGTGGTGATTTGAACTCATGTTCCCTGGATTATTAGTCCAGTAATAGAACCCCATACAATACTGCGCTTCAGTGTAAAATTCCATAAAATAATTCAGGGGAAAGCTCACTCTGAGTTCAGGGGAAATCAGACTCTTCACTCAACTGGAGATTGCACTGGTCGGGTCGGAGGAGCAAGTTGCTGAATCTTCGCGAAATCCTCGCTTGGAGATTAACTAGTTTCTTTCTGCGCCCTGTTTTCCCCTCTCTCCTGAAGACTGGTGGTGTGAGGGGTGGAGGGAGGGGGCTGAAGGTTTAACCCCTCCCGCCGGTCTCTGCTCGTTCTGTGCCTCGAGTGAAACTTGATTGGTTTTCACTGAGGCCCACTGGAAGGAGGGCGACCCAATGAATCTTCTTTCTCTTTCCCATTTACTGCCTTGTCGTCGGGACGTTTGTGGTTGGAAGCCTCCTTTTCGCTCTTCTCTGCCGCACTCCATAGAATCATAGATAGGTTACAGCACGGACGGAGGCCATTCGGCCCATCGAGTCCACGCCGGCATTATGCAAGAGCAATCCAGCTAGACCCACTCCCCTCCAATCTTTCACTCCCTCCACCAAAGCCTTGCTCTTTGCACACACTCACTCATCACAGGTCCCATTCACAAATGAATCTTCTCAGCCACTGGGGGCTTGTCTTCACTGACACTTTCTTGCCTAAATTTGCAGATAAATGCCCCTTGTTGATTCTATTTCAATGAATTAGCTGCTTCCTTTGCACCTTTTACTTAATGAGCTGAACTTGGTCTAATAGTCCCTGCTTCCATTCAATCATCTGATTGACTAATTATTTCCTTGGTTTCTGTTTGACCCTCGTGTGATTCCTCTTCACAAACTCGTTCTGGTTCTCCCCCCACACACTGTCCTGCTACTGGTCTTCCCTTTCCCCGGTGGTCACACGATCCCAGTCTTGCCGAGGATGGGCAGATTGTTTTTTTTATATATATATATATATATATATATATTTATATAATTGTTGATATACTGAGGCCCAGAGGGCTGGACACCAGCACAAGGTAAAGAGAGATGAAGAGGTAAACCATCAGGTTCTGGTTAGAGGGAATGCGAGTGTTTAAAATCATAAACTGTGTGGATCAGGGGATGATTGTGGGAGGGAGTCCACAGTTTTTGATGTCTTGGAAAGAACCTCCCTTTCACCACCTCAGGACGTCCCAAAGCGCTTTACAGACAATGAAGTACTTTTTGAAGTGTAGTCACTATTGTAATGTAGGAAACACGGCAGCCAATGTGCGCACAGCAAGATCCCACAAACAGCAATGAGGTAAATGACCAGATCATCTGTTTTAGTGATGTTGGTTGAGGGATAAATATTGACGAGAACACTGGGAGAAATGCTGTTCTTCGAACACTGGCTGTGGGATCTTTTACTTCCATCGAGAGGGCAGGCCGGACCTTGGGTTTAATGTCTCATCTGAAAGATGGCACCATGGACAGTGCAGCACTCAGTGCTGACCCTCCGACAGTGCGGCGCTCCCTCAGTACTGACCCTCCGACAGTGCGGCGCTCCCTCAGTGCTGACCCTCCGACAGTGCGGCGCTCCCTCAGTGCTGACCCTCCGACAGTGCGGCGCTCCCTCAGTGCTGACCCTCCGACAGTGCGGCGCTCCCTCAGTGCTGACCCTCCGACAGTGCGGCGCTCCCTCAGTGCTGACCCTCCGACAGTGCGGCGCTCCCTCAGTGCCGACCCTCCAACAGTGCGGCGCTCCCTCACTGCTGACCCTCCGACAGTGCGGCGCTCCCTCACTGCTGACCCTCCGACAGTGCGGCGCTCCCTCAGTGCTGACCCTCCGACAGTGCGGCGCTCCCTCATTGCTGACCCTCCGACAGTGCGGCGCTCCCTCAGTGCTGACCCTCCGACAGTGCGGCGCTCCCTCAGTACTGCACTGGAGCACTGAGTTTGATACTAGTCCTACATAAAAAGAATATGACAGAGCTCCAGTCACAGGGTCTGTGTATACTGGAGATAGTGGACTCTCCGAGCTCAGGAAATACAGATCAGGTCAGTCCGGATCCTCCCCAAGGCATTGGATGTATTTCTGGGAGGTTTCATCACATTACCTAAAGTAGACAGGGGAATGTCAATGACTGTTGGTTTATATGGATTTCCAAACGGCATTCGATAAAGTCCCTCATAAGAGACTGTTAGCTAAAGTTGAAGCTCATGGAGTTGAGGGCAAATTATTGACCTGGTTAGGAAATTGGCTGAGCGGCAGGAGACAGAGAGTAGGGATAATGGGTGGGTACTCAAATTGGCAGGGTGTGACTAGTGGAGTCCCACAGGGATCTGTGTTGGGGCCTCAACTATTCACTGTATTTATTAACGAATTAGATGACGGGCTAGAGAGCCACATATCCAAGTTTGCCAATGACACAAAGATAGGCAACATTGTAAACAGTGTAGATGGAAACATAAAATTACAGAGAGATATTAATAGATTAAGTGAATGGGTAAAACTGTGGCAAATGGATTTCAATGTAGGCAAGTGTGAGGTCATCCACTTTGGACCTAAAAAAGTTAGATCAGAGTACTTTCTAAATGGTGAAAAGCTCGAAACAGTGGAGGTCCAAAGAGACTTAGGGGTCCGTGTACATAGATCATTAAAATGTCATGGATTGGTACAGAAAATAATCAAAAAGGCTAATGGAATGCTGGTCTTTATATCTAGAGGACTAGAATACAAGGGGGTAGAAGTTATGCTACAGTTAGACCACACCTGGAGTACTGTGTTCAGTTCTGCGCACCGCACCTTAGGAAGGATATATTGGCCTTGGAGGGAGTGCAAATTCTCTAGTAAAATTGAAGTCAATGGGAATCAGGGGGAAAACTCTCCAGTGGCTGGAGTCATACCGAGCACAAAGGAAGATGGTAGTGGTTGTTGGAGGCCAATCATCTCAGCCCCACGACATTGCTGCAGGAGTTCCTCAGGGCAGTGTCCTAGGCCCAACCATCTTCAGCTGCTTCATCACTGACCTTCCCTCCATCATAAGGTCAGAAATGGGGATGTTTGCTGATGATTGCACAGTGTTCAGTTCCATTCGCAACCCCTCAGATAATGAAGCAGTCCGTGCCCGCATGCAGCAAGACCTGGACAACATCCAGGCTTGGGCTCATAAGTGGCAAGTAACATTCGCGTCAGACAAGAGCCAGACAATGACCATCTCCAGCAAGAGAGAGTCTAACCACCTCCCCTTGACATTCAACAGCATTACCATCGCCGAATCCCCCACAATCAACATCCTGGGGGTCACCATTGACCAGAAACTTAACTGAACCAGCCATATAAATACTGTGGCTACAAGAGCAGGTCAGAGGCTGGGTATTCTGCAGCGAGTGACTCACCTCCTGACTCCCCAAAGCCTTTCCACCATCTACAAGGCACAAGTCAAGAGTGTGATGGAAAACTCTCCACTTGCCTGGATGAGTGCAGCTCCAACAACACTCAAGAAGCTCGACATCATCCAGGACAAAGCAGCCTGCTTGATTGGCACCCCATCCACCACCCTAAACATTCACTCCCTTCACCACCACGCACTGTGGCTGCAGTGTGTACCATCCACAGGATGCACTGCAGCAACTCGCCAAGGCTTCTTCGACAGCACCTCCCAAACCCGTGACCTCTACCACCTAGAAGGACAAGAGCAGCAGGTACATGGGAACAACACCACCTACACGTTCCCCTCCAAGTCACACACCATCCCGACTTGGAAATATATCGCCATTCCTTCATCGTCACTGGGTCAAAATCCTGGAACTCCCTCCCTAACAGCACTGTGGGAGAACCTTCACCACACGGACTGCAGCGGCTCAAGAAGGCGGCTCACCACCACCTTCTCAAGGGAAATTAGGGATGGGCAATAAATGCCGGCCTCGCCAGCGACGCCCACATCCCATGAACGAATAAAAAAAAATGTCAATTTACTGGAATGATACCTGGACTCCAAGGATCGTAACAGACTTCAGGAGGACATAGACTGGTGAAATGGGCAGACACGTGGGGGATGAAATTTAACGCAGAGAAGTGTGAAGTGATGCATTTTGGTAGGAAGAATGAGGAGAGGCAATATAAACAAAATGGTACAATTTTAAAGGGGGTGCAGGAACAGGGAGGCTTTTGAAGGTGGCAGGACAAGTTGGGAAGGCTGTTAAAAAGGCATTCGGGATCCTTGGTTTTATAAATGGAAGCATAAAGTACAAAAGCAAGGAAATTATGCTGAACCTTTATAAATCACTGATTAGGCCTCAGCTGGTGTGCTGTATCCAACTCTGGGCACCACAATTTAGGAAGGATGTGAAGGCCTTAGAGAGGGTGCAGAAGAGATTTACTAGATTGGTGCCAGGGATGAGGGAATTCAGTTACGTGGATAAACTAGAGTGTTCATGAAGTGTTTTGATACAGTAAATAAGGAGAAACTGTTTCCAGTGGCACGAGGGTCGGTGACCAGAGGGCACAGATTTAAGATAATTGGCAAAAGAACCAGAGGGGCGATGAGGAGAATTTTTTTACGCAGTGAGTTGTTCTGATCTGGAATGCGCTGCCTGAAAGGGCGGTGGAAGCAGATTCAATAATAACTTTCAAAAGGGAATTGGATAAATACTTAAAGGGGGAAAATTTGCAGGGCTATGGGGTAAGAGCAGGGGAGTGGGACTAATTGGATAGCTCTTTCAAAGAGCTGGCACAGGCACGGTGGGCCGAATGGCCTCCTCCTGTGATATAAGATTCTATTATCCTATGAAATTCTATGTAATATTTCTGTATCAGACACTGATGTACCTGCTGAGCATTCCTGCCATCGAGTGTTTTTATTGCGTGTATTGTACTCTGGAATGAGGACATACCAAACCATCAATTCAACTGTGATCTTAAATTTCAAGTTTAAAAAAAAATCTTATTTTATTATTTTAGACTTGATCTTAAAGATGTGAAGCATTTATCTTGTGTGTTGCAGCACTGATTATGGTCTAATCCCTTCTCTCTGCAATCTAATCGTCCTGCCTTTGCTGCTTTTATTGTTGCAGTATTAGGCCTGTAGGTTACGCATTATTTTCTGTCTTTGTTGGGGAGCTTGGAGCTTGTGGTTTCAGTGTAAGGTCTCTGTAATCACAGATCTGCAAAAACAGCCACAGACTACAAGTTCCAGAGCGCAGCAGGAGCCAATGAGGAGGCTGGTGGGTGTTTCCCCAGCCTGAGCTGCTGTATGAAAGGCTAGTTGAGTGTTGTGTGAATGTGAGACAGTGTCTGATGGAGGACAGCGAAGGAGGCAGTACCAGATCCAGCAGCAGGACCAGCACCAACAGCACCTCTCGCTCGGCTCCGCAGTCTCTCGGTGTCACTCTTGCTGAGACGAGCATTCCCCCTCACCCCAGACTCCAGCTTCGATGAGATTCTTCAGGCTTACCTTCAAGTGTTTCGTCGATTGCTTCTGAAATCTTCCAACCCGCTGCCTTTGTGTTTAAATCATCTCAGACCCATTTTTGCACCATGTTATCAGCCCCAGACCAGCTTCATTCAGGTACGTGCTGTGCACAGGCTGTCTGTCCACAGCAATCACACCAGCACATTCTCACTGTCACGGATTGTAACTGAACAATATTTTTATGCTGACTCTCTAAATATATCTGGGTTTAATTTCCATGTAATTAATTAACAGCATTGTTTTAAATCAGAGGGAGTGGGAGAGCTGTTGTTTGGATTATTTGATTGATGCCAAGGGAAATTCCAGGGGAAATTAAGTCCCCCTTTTTTTTAAATATATGGTGTGGTTCTGTAGACGGTGCACTCACTGAGAAATAGGAGTCGAGTGAGTGTGATGGGCTGTTAAATACTCACAGCATTCTCACCTTTTGTGAGAGATCCATAAATACACCACAACACAGGTGCATCTCAAATCTGTCAGTTGGTGAATTAAAAAAAAACAGCATAAATATGAATTTCACTTGTCTGGAAATGATTGCACCCTTATTAGTATTTATACGGCAAATTCGCAAGGCTTGCCTGTTTAATGGTTTGAATGTTGCAGCAATTTCTCCTTGTCTGAATCGCTCGTGTGATGATCCTGAACCACTTTATAATCTCTGATTTTGTGGGCAGTTTTTGCACTCTGGCCTGTCTCCCTGCACCCTCCGTTAATGCAGTGCATCCTGATTTCACCTTCATACCGAGCACAGTCTAAAACCCAGTGGCAGCTTCAAAGTATTGTCAGTGCCTGCAGTCCGGTAACTGCCGGAGTTCCATTCATTACCTTCTCTCCTTTCCCCCCATTTTCCTCGTCCCCTCTGCCATTCCCAGCTCTGACTATACCCACCGAGCTAACCTCGACCTGTATCTCAACTCCATTTACCCTCCTTGATTCCGTAACCCTTAATCCCCTTACCCAACAAAAATTTATCAATCTCAGTTTTGAAATTTTCAATTGACCCCCAGCCTCAACAGCGTTTTGGGGGAGAGAGTTCCAGATTCCCACTCCCCTTTGTGTGAAGAAATGCTTCCTGACATCACCCCTGAATGGCCTGGCTCTAATTTTAAGATTATTCCCCCTTGTTCTGGACTCCCCCCACCAGAGGAAATAGTTTCTCTCTATCTCCCCTATCGAATCCTTTAATCATCATAAAAACCTCAATTAGATCACCCCTTAATCTTCTATACTCGAGGGAACACAAGCCCAGTCTCTGCAAACTGTCCTCATAATTTAACCCTTTAAGCCCCGGTATCATTGTGGTGAAGCTGCATTGCACCTCTTCCAAAGCCAGTATGTCCTTCCGGAGGTGCGGTGCCCAGAACAGAACACGGTATCTCCAGATGGGGTCTGACCAGAGCTCTGTACAACTGTTAGCTATAAGAGAGAGATCAGGGGACCAAGGTTCAAATCCAGCTCAGGATAAATGGGTGAAACTCTCTTCTGATGTTGGACTGCGATGGCCCAACATGACATGAGTTTAGCCAACTTCCATCCTGATCTTACTGGGCAGAGGCGCACAGCACAAAATGATCCCAAATTTACCATTAATTGGGAATGAATTTGGCAAACTTATCCAGAAAGGTCACAGGGTGTCGAGTGTGGAAGGGAGAAATTTGGAGCAATTGGGGAGGTCTTCTGAGTTTGAGATGAGATACAATGTTAGGCCAGCAGGAATGAAGTTTTCTTCTGCAGTTAATCTGTGATGTACCTGCCCTGGGAGTGTTTGATGGGACAGTATAGAGGGAGCTTTACTCTGTATCTAACCCGTGCTGTACCTACCCTGGGAGTGTTTGATGGGACATTGTAGAGGGAGCTTTACTCTGTATCTAACCCTATACCTGCCCTGGGAGTGTTTGATGGGACAGTGTAGAGGGAGCTTTACTCTGTATCTAACCCTGTACCTGCCCTGGGAGTGTGTGATGGGACAGTGTAGAGGGAGCTTTACTCTGTATCTAACCCTGTAGCTGCCCTGGGAGTGTTTGATGGGACAGTGTAGAGGGAGCTTTACTCTGTATCTAACCCTGTACCTGCCCTGAGAGTGTTTGATGGGACAGTGTAGAGGGAGCTTTACTCTATATCTAACCCTGTACCTGCCCTGGGAGTGTTTGATGGGACAGTGTAGAGGGAGCTTTACTCTGTATCTAACCCTGTAGCTGCCCTGGGAGTGTTTGATGGGACAGTGGATATCTGAAGTGGGAACGTGTTTGATTCCCTCACTTTAATAAACTTAGTGATTATCGCTCTAGTTGTAATTTTTCTTGGCTCTGCTGGTTGCTTCCCCTTAGATCAGGAGCTCAGCGCTGAGGAGACTCGAGGCACAAATCCCCAGCTCTGACTCACTGTACCTTGGTGGTATTGACAACACTTACACAGCTTTTTAATTCTCGTCATGATTTTCCAAGTAATGTCTGTTGGAGGAAAGACTTCCCAGTTTAGATGTCAGTGACGCAGTGGATGACGTGGATGGATGAGTGTTGGAGCATTTTCCCTTCCCTTCCAATGGTTTTGCACGGCTGATTTTGATTTCACGCAGTTCAAAGCTTTTATCTTCAAGGTCTCTCAGTCCCTCACCCACTGTCCACCATTTTCTTTCTCTCCCGATTTAATGCAGTTGAGTTTTGATATGGTGGATCAGTTCTGACGTGATTTTGGTAATAAGGACATCGACTGTAAAATTGTCAAGTTCCAGTGCAAAAATATAAAGCAGCAGTTACATTAGCAAGGGAAACGGGGCTGCCTGGATTGGGCCCTGGTTACAGGCTGTGGGCTCCGAAGAGTCGTAATCACTGCACACAAATAATCTCACAGGAGGTCCATAAATCAGGAGCTGGGACCTGCAGGGAGTTTCTCTGCTGCTCACTGGAACACACTCACTGCCTCTCACATCGAAACAGTGGGCTGTGACCCATTCCCAGTATCTCAACCCCAGCAGGGTACAGGCACTGCCAGATCCCTCAGTCAAAGCCCATCAAAGGGCTTCTTCAACCCTTGGCTGTTTCTGGGTTTTAGTTCCCATGAGGCGATGAGGTGTCCAAGCATCTCCGTTGGCACATACGCTGCCTGGTAAGGTCCTGAACCCTCCCACGCAGAGCAGGAGAGGTCCAGGCTGCATCCCCGGCCTGACCTGAGTGAGCTGATCTCAGTCAAGGCAGAAGTGGGAAGTCTACAATTGGTTTGGGAAACTGTGCATAATAGGGGAAAGACCAGCCAGGGTCCCTGCTCCTGATTCTTATCTGGTGACCCTCGCTGGAGAGGGCATGTACAGGCAAGGAAAGACTTGGCTGTGCTGCCTGCCATTGTTGGAAAGCCAGCCATCAGAGAGAGAGAGAGAGAGAGAGAAACAGAGAGACCGAGAGAGAGAGAGACTGAGACCAAGAGAGAGAGAGACTGAGACCGAGAGAGAGAGAGACTGAGACCGAGAGAGAGAGAGACTGAGACTGAGAGAGAGACACAGAGACAGAGAGAGAGAGACAGAAACAGAGAGACCGAGAGAGAGAGACTGAGACCGAGAGAGAGAGAGACTGAGACCGAGAGAGAGAGAGAGACTGAGACCGAGAGAGAGAGACTGAGACAGAGACAGAGAGAGAGAGACACACACAGAGAGACCGAGAGAGAGAGAGACTGAGACCGAGAGAGAGACTGAGACTGAGAGAGAGAGACACACACAGAGAGACCGAGAGAGAGAGACAGAGGGAGAGAGAGAGACAGAGACCGAGATAGAGAGGGAGAGGAAGAGAGAGAGATAGAGAAGTAAAGGAGGACTGAGAGACAGCCACAGAGAGAGAGGGGCACACAGAGACAAACAGACAGAGGCAGAGACACAGAGAGATAGAAATGAAGGAGGACAGAGACACAGAGAGTGAGAGAGAGAAGTGGAGAAAGAGAATTGAAGAAGAGAAGGAAAAGGACACAAGCAAAGAGGAGGGACAGAATTGAAGTAGGAGAGAGAAATGAAGGGCAGAGGAAAGTGGAGGTAGAGAGCGAGAGAGAGAAGCTGAAGAGAGAGAGAAATGAAGGAAGTGGATTTGGTCATGGTCCAAAGACTGCTGAGTAGATTGGGGCTGCCGTTTAATAATGATTCTGCCTGACGGGGAAATCACTCAATCAGTCGCAGCTCACTCACTATTTGAGACACAGCCCTCCTGCTCCGGGTTGCAGACTCCCGCTCTCCAATATCTACCTCCGTGATTGCCTTCCCGTTTAATAATACATTGAAAAGAATTAAAATGATGCAGCAATTCAGAGAGATTTGGTTGTGCTGCTTTCTGTCAGGCCGAGGTCTCCCATCACTCGGGTAAACATCTGGGAAATGAGCCTTACTAGACGGAGGATTTAGCATTCAAATCTCCAGAAAAGTCAGAGCTTTTGCAAAAAGTCATCCTGTTTACCATAAACCTGTCGACTCAAAGCTGTGGGGCTGAAACAACCAAATCTTCCAGCCTTATTTTAAAAAATTAATTCTGGGGATGTGGGCATCGCTGGCAAGGCTGGCATTTATTGCCCATCACCTAGTTACCCCTGAAAAGGTGGTGGTGGTGAGCTGCCTCCTTGCACCACTAGTAGCGGGTTTGATACAACTGAGGGGCCACTTCACAGGAGCAGTTAGGAATCAGCCATGTTGGGTCTGGGTCTGGAGTCACATAGAGGCCCAGACCGGGTAAGGACGGCAGGTTTCCTTCCCTAAAAGGGACATTAGTGAGCTTCTGACTCAGAGGCGAGAGTGCTACCACTGAGCCACTGTGTCACTGCCCAAGCTGAGAGCCAGTCGATGCTTTGCACCTAACGTTATGTGACAGACACTTAACATTGAAACTGTTCAACACAGCAACTCCTGCAGGCGGGACAGGCACTGCAGGGAAACGCTGACACTTTTCGAATGCAGTTTCCCACGGGGGCCGTCCGAGCTGGGAGTTTGCAATGTATTTTTAAATAGAACGTCACAACCCAATCAGAACTTTTAATATAGGGTAGAGGCCGAGAGGACGGTGAAGTGAATTTTCTTTCAGTGAGAAAGACGCATAATTGGAGATGTTCAGCAGGTCAGTCACATCTGGAAGGGAAGCCAGGAGTTGAGGTTTTGAATGGGACCCATTGTCAGAAACACTGATTGGGGAGGAAGGAGATTCAACCCCAAGCATTGATGGTGCTTCTCTCTCGGGCGCTGTGTATCTCCACCAGCCTGTAACCATTTACATCTGGTGCATGCGTCCTACTCCCCATCCCACCCTCCCCCTCAACCCCCCTCTCCCCACTCCCCCTCACCCTCCTCCCCTCACTCCCTCTGCCCCACTCCCTCTCCCTCACTCCCCCTCAACCCTCCTCTCCCCACTCCCCCTCACCCTCCTCCCCTCACTCCCTCTCCC
This sequence comes from Heptranchias perlo, assembly GCF_035084215.1. Taxonomy (NCBI): domain Eukaryota; kingdom Metazoa; phylum Chordata; class Chondrichthyes; order Hexanchiformes; family Hexanchidae; genus Heptranchias; species Heptranchias perlo. The sequence goes on along the minus strand of NC_090341.1, from coordinate 2,080,243 downwards.
TCACTCCCTCTCCCTCACTCCCCCTCCCCCACTCCCCCTCAACCCCCCTCTCCCCACTCCCCCTCACCCTCCTCCCCTCACTCCCTCTCCCCTCCCCCTCAACCCCCCTCTCCCCACTCCCCCTCTCCCCACTCCCCCTCACCCTCCTCCCCCACTCCCTCTGCCCCACTCCCTCTGCCCCACTCCCTCTGCCCCACTCCCTCTCCCCCACTCCCTCTCCCTCACTCCCTCTCCCTCACTCCCCCTCCCCCACTCCCCCTCCCCCTCAACCCCCCTCACCCTCCTCCCCTCACTCCCTCTCCCCCTCCCCCTCAACCCCCCTCTCCCCACTCCCCCTCCCCCTCCTCCCCCACTCCCTCTGCCCCACTCCCCCTCCCCCACTCCCCCTCCCCCACTCCCCCTCCCCCACTCCCCCTCAACCCCCCTCACCCTCAATCCCCCTCTCCCCACTCCCCCTCACCCTCGTCCCCTCACTCCCTTCTCCCCACACTCCCCCTCCACTCCATTCCCCCTCCACATTCACCCCCTCGCCCCCTCCCCTTCCCCATTCACCCCTCTCCTCCTCCCCCTCAACTCCTCTCCCTCCTCCAACCCTGCCCCCACTCCCTCTCCCCCACTCCCCCTCCCCCACTCCCACTCCCCCTACCGAACTCCCCTCCCCCACTGCCCCTCCTCCCACTGCCCCTCCTCCCACTCCCCCTCCTCCCACTCCTCCACCCCCACTCCCCCTCACTCCCTCCTCTCCCACTACCCCTGCCCTCACTTTCCCTCCCCTCACACCTCACCCCCACTCCCCCTTCCCCCCCACCCCATGAACCAATCAGGCTGTTGGTCCAGTCTAATCACAAATGAAGGTTTTTAAAGGGCGAGACGGTTCAGAGAATCTTTGTGGAATCTTAGTTTTTATCTGTCAAACGCCCTGTGGCCTAAATACAGCTGGAATGCAGCCTGAATCGTCTCAGGCCTATCAATATTGGTATTGAACGAATGGAGTCAGGGTTCAGGGCGGGCAGTCAGACATCTCTCTGGAGAATACTGGCAGCGGTGTTAACCCTTCAACAGCTGGTGTGGTACTGAGTTCCCCCAGACCAGAAGGTGCCTGGTCCAATCCCTGGTCTGGGAAGGTTGGCTGGTTGCAGCTAAGGTGGTAATAAGGCCGTGAGAACTCTCCAACCTCCAACCTCCACTCTCCACTCTACTCTCCACAGTCCTATCCACTCTCCACTCTCTACTCTCCACTCTCCACTCTCCTCTCTACACTCCACTCTCTATACTCCACTCTCTACACTCCACTCTCTACTCTCTACACTCCATTCTCTACTCTCCACTCCCCACTCTACACTCCGCTCTCTACACTCCACTGTCCACTCTCTACTGTCCACTCGCTACACTCCACTCTCCACTCGCGACACTCCACTCTCCACTCAACTCTCCACTCTCCTCTCCACTGTCCACTCTCTACTCTCTACTCTCCACTGTTCACTCTCCACTCTTTATTCTCCATTGTCCACTCTCCACTGTTCACTCTCTACTCTCTACTCTCCACATGCTAGAGATTGAATAATAATTTTCAAAAAGGGAATTGGATAAATACTTGAAAAGGAAAAATTTGCAGGGCTATGGGGAAAGAGCAGGGGAGTGGGACTAATTGGTTAGCTCTTTCAAAGAGCTGGCACAGGCACGATGGGCTGAATGGCCTCCCCCTGTGCTGTAAGATTCTATGATTCTACAAAATTCTAGGTATTATTTCTGCATCAGACACTGATTTACCTGCTGTGGATTTCTGGTATTTAGTGTTTTTAATATGTGTATTGTACTCTGAAATGAGGGTAGACCAGTCGAGGTGTATTGACTGTTGTTTTGTAGAAAGGAGGGAGAGAAAACAGGGAACTACAGGCCGGTTAGCCTGACATCAGTCGTTGGGAAAATGCTGGAATCCATTATTAAGGAAGTGGTAACAGGGCACTTCGAAAATCATAATATGATTAGGCAGAATCAACATGGTTTTATGAAAGGAAAATTGTGTTTAGAGTTTTTTTGAGGATGTAACTAGCAGGGTGGATAAAGGGGAACCAGTGGATGTCGTATATTTGGATTTCTAAAAGGCATTCGATAAAGTGCCACATAAAAGATTGTTACACAAGATAAGGGCTCATGGGGTTGAGGGTAATATATTAGCATGGATAGACAATTGGTTAACGGACAGAAAACAGAGAGTAGGGATAAATGGGTCATTTTCAGGTTGTCAGGCTGTAACTAGTGGGGTGCCGCAAGGATCAGTGCTTGGGCCTCAGCTATTTACAATCTATATTAATGACTTAGATGATGGGACCGAGTGTAATGTATCCAAGTTTGCTGACGATACAAAGCTAGGTGGGAAAGTAAGCTGTGAGGAGGACACAAAGAGTCTGCAAAGGGATATAGACAGGTTAAGTGAGTGGGCAAGAAGGTGGCAGATGGAGTATAATGTGGGGAAATGTGAGGTTATTCACTTTGGTAGGAAGAATAGAAAAACAGAATTTTTTTAAATGGTGAGAAACTATTAAATGTTGCTGTTCAAAGAGACTTGGGTATCCTCGTACAAGAAACACCAAAGTTAGCATGCAGATACATGCAAGCAATTAGGAAAGCAAATGGTATGTCGGCATTTATTGCAAGGGGCTGGAGTACAAGAGCAGGGAAGTCTTACTGCAATTGCACTGGGCTTTGGTGAGACCTCACCTGGGGTACTGTGTACAGTTTTGGTCTCCTTATCTAAGGCGGTGCAACGAAGGTTCACTAGATTGATTCCTGGGATGAGAGGATTGTCCTATAAGGAGAGATTGAGTAGAATGGGCCTATACTCTCTGGAGTTTAGAAGAATGAGAAGTGATGTCATTGAAACATATAAGATTCTGAGGGGGCTTGACAGGGTAGATGCTGAGAGGCTGTTTCCCCCGGCTGGAGAGTCTAGAACTAGGGGGCATAGTCTCAGGATAAGGGGTCGGACATTTAAGACTGAGATGAGTAGGAATTTCTTCACTCAGAGGGTTGTGAATATTTGGAATTCTCTACCCCAGAGGGCTGTGGATGCTGAGTCAGAGTATATTCAAGACTGAGATCGATTGATTTTTGGACTCTAAAGGAATCAGGGGATATGGGGATTGGACGGGAAAGTTGAGGTCAAAGATCAGCCATGATCTGATTGAATGGCGGAGCAGGCTCGAGGGGCCGTATGGCCTACTCCTGCTCCTATTTCTTATGTTTTATGTTCAAACATAGCAACCATTTTGCACACAACATCCCATAAACAGTCATTCTCCAGTTCTTGCTTCCTGTTTACTTGGGTCTATTTTTCTCATTGAAAGACAGAAAGACTTGCATTTTTATAGAGCCTTTCACGACCTCAGGACGTCCCAACACACTTCACAGCCAGTGAAGTACAGGCAAGAAGTGAGAGTGTGCAGTTTCCTTCAGTCTTGCCTAGAATTCCCCATCGTGTCGAAATGAGTAGCGAGGCTCGAGTTGAACAGAGTAAGTGTTTGCAATCGTTTGGTTTATTTTTCCAGCGCAGGCTGTTAACCAGTGGTTGGGAGTTCAGTTCCACGTCAAAGAGAACAAATCAGCTGATTAATTGAACTGAAAAATGAAGTGCAAGTAGAAGAATCCTGCAAAGACTGAGGAATAATGCTGGGAGAACAGAGGGGAAAATAGATGAAAACTTTCCCACAGAGGGTTATTAGAACAGGGGATGTTTTACCACAAAGGGGCTAGAGGGAGAATGAACCTCTACATCAGGGCATGAGACCTGACACCAGGTCTGTAACAACCTCTCTTGCCTCACTTTGCTTTGACCCCAGAATCAGCACAGAAGGAGGCCATTCAGCCCATCGTGCCTGTGCCAGCTCTTTGAAAGAGCTATCCAATTAGTCCCACTCCCACTAATAGAGTGTTGGCCTTTATCTCAAGAGGGGTGCAAGTGATGTTCCAGTTGTACAGAGCTCTGGTCAGACCCCTCCTGGAGACTGTGTTCAGTTCTGGGCACCGCCCCTCAGGAAGGATATATTGGCCTTGGAGGGGGTGCAGCGCAGATTCACCAGAATGATACCGGGGCTAAAAGGGTTAAATTACGAGGACAGGTTGCACAGACTGGGCTTGTATTCCCTCGAGTATAGAAGATTAAGGGGTGATCTAATTGAGGTGGTTAAGATGATTAAAGGATTTGATAGGGTAGATAGAGAGAAACTATTTCCTCTGGTGGGGGGAGTCCAGAACAAGGGGGCGTAACCTTAAAATTAGAGCCAGGCCGTTCAGGGGTGATGTCAGGAAGCACTTCTTCACACAAAGGGGAGTGGGAATCTGGAACTCTCTCCCCCAAAAAGCTGTTGAGGCTGGGGGGGGTCAATTGAAAATTTCAACACTGAGATGGATTGATTTTTGTTGGGTAAGGGGGATTAAGGGTTATGGAACCAAGGCGGGTAAATGGAGTTAAGATACAGATCAGCCATGATCTAACTGAATGACAGAACAGGCTCGAGGGGCTGAATGGCCTCCTCCTGCTCTTGTGTTCCTATGAGGAGGAGAAACAGAGAAGAGAAAGTTGGAGAGGAGAGAGACAGGGGAAGAGAGAGAGAGAGGGAGATATCCTGGAACATACGGCAAACTCTGCCTCCCAGTAGAATCTTTGCCCTGATTTAAAATTTTTTTGAAAGTCTAACCTAACTAGAAAGCTTTTTTAAAACTAAAACTGCTCCCGTCAGGGGAATAGTATTCCATCAGTTTCTGTGCTTTTGACTGAATGAGTTCAGGAACCCAATCCTTTTCAGACATACTGGATATGCTGCCCAGTCAGATGCTGAGACAATAAACCGCCTTGTTTCTGCTCTGTGCTATTTTCTGCCGTGTAACCTCAAACCTCCTGGAAATTAGTACCTGTACTCGGTCTAGAAACACTTTCGAATCAGATTCCTTTGACTCGGGGATTGGCTGCGTGAGCTGTTAAACAACGGGACAGAGGGGCAGTGAGAAGGTTTGCATTATCCCCACAATTACACATCGCCTTGTGACTGCACTGCAGATTATTGTGAGACTCACAGCCGCCTGTCTTGTGTGAGATTAGCAGAGGTGAGGAGGACGTCACAATGACTCGTGACCCACACTGCAGAGCTGTTCTACCTCCTGATTTATTTGGCTTTTATCTCTCAGTAAGTGACTGGGGAACGAGCAGTCTCCACACAGACTGAGCCTGTGATACCTCGCCCTGCGATTCCAGACACAGAATACAGTCAGAAACATCCTGCAAAATACTCACAGCGCCCGTCTGATTCACAAACACTCGACCTGTTTTATAAACAGACCAGGATCGAAATAATTTCTACATTTGTACTCATCACAGTTTAGAAAAACAGTACAACTAATTCCTTAAACTGTGTGGGGGAATCCCAGACACAGACCCCCGTCCCATCACTGGGGGAATCCCAGACACAGACCCCCGTCTCATCACTGTGTGTGGGGGAATCCCAGACACAGACCCCCATCCCATCACTGGGGGAATCCCAGACACAGACCCCCGTCTCATCACTGTGTGGGGGAATCACAGACACAGACTCCCGTCCCATCACTGAGGGAATCCCAGACACAGACCCCCATCCCATCACTGGGGGAATCCCAGACACAGACCCCCGTCCCATCACTGGGGGAATCCCAGACACAGACCCCCGTCCCATCACTGTGTGTGGGGGAATCCCAGACACAGACCCCCATCCCATCACTGGGGGAATCCCAGACACAGACCCCCGTCCCATCACTGGGGGAATCCCAGACACAGACCCCCGTCCCATCACTGGGGGAATCCCAGACACAGACCCCCGTCCCATCACTGGGGGAATCCCAGACACAGACCCCCGTCCCATCACTGGGGGAATCCCAGACACAGACCCCCGTCCCATCACTGGGGGAATCCCAGACACAGACCCCTGTCCCATCACTGGGGGAATCATGGACACATGGACTAATAGTCATGTACAATTGTTACAAGATCAAACCAAACATACTTTGCCTGAGTGTGTGTTGTTACCAAGGAATAACTCTTTCGAGGTACGTGCCCTGTGTCCTATGTGTAGCTCGACACCATCCAAGATAAAGCAGCCTGCTTGATAGGCACCCCATCCACCACCCTAAACATTCACTCCCTTCACCACCGGCGCACTGTGGCTGCAGTGTGTACCATCCACAGGATGCACTGCAGCAACTCGCCAAGGCTTCTTCGACAGCACCTCCCAAACCCACGACCTCCACCACCTAGAAGGACAAGAGCAGCAGGCACATGGGAACAACACCACCTGCACGTTCCCCTCCGAGTCACACACCATCCCGACTTGGAAATATATCGCCGTTCCTTCATCGTCGCTGGGTCAAAATCCTGGAACTCCCTTCCTAACAGCACTGTGGGAGAACCGTCACCACACGGACTGCAGCGGTTCAAGAAGGCGGCTCACCACCACCTTCTCAAGGGCAATTAGCGATGGGCAATAAATGCCGGCCTCGCCAGCGACGCCCACATCCCATGAACAAATAAAAAAAAAAAACTTGCCCCTGCGGTGCGAGGCAGCAACAAGTTTGAAAGGACGAGAAAAGGTGAAAAGGTACATCAGGAAATCACAGTCAGGCGACACCAAGTTTGGGTTTTAAGAACCTGGAGACTGCAGGGGGAGGGAAGGCTTTCAACAGGTTTGCAAAGCTGGGAAAGACCGAGTATAGGAGACAGTGCAACAAGTCTTGATTTCAACAGAGTGAAGGTAGGGAGTGAGGGTACGGAGTGAAGGTACAGAGCGACGATAGGGAGTGAGGGTATGGACTGAGGATAGGGAGTGAGGGTAGGGAGTGGCGGTAGGGAGTGAGGGTAGGGAGTGAGGGTACGAAGTGAGGGTGTGGAGCAAGGATACGGAGTGAGGATAGGGAGTCAGGGCGTGGAGTGAGGATAGGGAATGTGGATAGGGAATGCAGATACAGAGTGAGGATAGGGAGTTAGGACGTGGAGTGAGGACGTGGAGTGCAGATAGGGAGTGAGAATAGGGGGTGAGGAAAGGGATTGAGGATAGGGAGTGGGGTTGCGGAGTGAGGATAGGGAGTGAGGGTGCGGAGTGAGGGTACAGAGTGAGGGTGCGGAGTGAGAGTGAGGATAGGGAGTGAGGATAGGGAGTGGGGTGCAGAGTGAGGGTGCGGAGTGAGAGTGAGGATAGGGAGTGAGGATAGAGAGTGAGGGTAGGGAGTGGGGTGCAGAGTGAGGCTGTGGAGTGAGGATAGGGAGTGAGGGTATGGAGTGTGGATACAGGGTGAGCATAGGGAGTGAGGGTGGAGAGTAATGGTGCAGAGTGAGGACAGGGAGTGAGGGTGCAGAGTGAGGGAGTTAGGCTACGGAGTGAGGATAGGGAGTGAGGATAGGAACATAACATGAGAAATAGGAGCAGGAGTAGGCCATTCGGCCCCTCGAGCCTGCTCCGCCATTCAATCAGATCATGGCTGATCTTCAACCTCAACTCCACTTTCCCGCCCGATCCCCATATCCCTTGATTCCCCTCGAGTCCAAAAATCCATCGATCTCAGTCTTGAATATATTCAACAACTGAGTATCCACAGCCCTCTGGGGTAGAGAATTCCAAAGATTCACAACCCTCTGAGTGAAGAAATTCCTCCTCATCTCAGTCCTAAATGTCCGACCCCTTATCCTGAGACTACGCCCCCTGGTTCGAGACTCTCCAGCCAGGGGGAAACAGCCTCTCAGCATCTACCCTGTCAAGCCCCCTCAGAATCTTATATGTTTCAATGAGATCTGAGCTTGATATTCCTGTTTCCACACTGCCCTGTATCTAACGACACGATAGTATAACCCAGGGACACATCAACAGTTCCCGTTTTAAACTGAACTGGATATTCGTGTTTCTGGGCTGCCCTTTAACCTAACAATAAGAGAGAGTAAACCAGGGATACGACAATAATTCCCCTTATAATCTGAACTGGATTTTCATGTTTCTGCACCGTCCAATATCTAACAATACGACAGTGTAACCCAGGGGTGCAACAATAGTTCCCCCTTATAATCAGGGAGTGAGGACACGGAGGAAGATGGGGGTGAGGGTATGGAGCGAGGGTATGGAGCGAGGGTAGGGAGCGAGGGTATGGAGCGAGGGTATGGAGCGAGGGTAGGGAGCGAGGGTATGGAGCGAGGGTACAGAGCGAGGGGGGTAAGGAGCGAGGGTGCAGAGCGAGGGTAGGGAGCGAGGGTAGGGAGCGAGGGTAGGGAGCGAGGGTATGGAATGAGGGTGCAGAGCGAGGGTATGGAATGAGGGTGCGGAGCGAGGTTACGGAACGAGGGTGCGGAGCGAGGGTAGGGAACGAGGGTAGGGAACGAGAGAGCGGAGCGAGGGTATGGAACGAGGGTAGGGAGCGAGGGTGGGGAGCAAGGGTACAGAGCGAGGGTAGGGAGCGAGGGTAGGGAATGAGAGAGTGGAGCGAGGGTAGGGAGCGAGGGTACGGAGCGAGGGTGGGGAGCAAGGGTACGGAGCGAGGGTAGGGAGCGAGGGTACGGAGCGAGGGTGGGGAGCAAGGGTACGGAGCGAGGGTAGGGAGCGAGGGTAGGGAATGAGAGAGTGGAGCGAGGGTGGGGAGCGAGGGTGCGGTGCGAGGGTAGGGAGCGAGGGTAGGGAATGAGAGAGTGGAGCGAGGGTAGGGAGCGAGGGTAGGGAGCGAGGGTAAGGAATGAGAGAGTGGAGCGAGGGTAGGGAGCGAGGGTAGGGAGCGAGGGTAAGGAATGAGAGAGTGGAGCGAGGGTGGGGAGCAAGGGTGCGGTGCGAGGGTGGGGAGCGAGGGTGGGGAGCGAGGATGCGGAGCGAGGGTGCGGAGCGAGGGTGGGGAGCGAGGGTGCGGAGCGAGGGTGCGGAGCGAGGGTGCGGAGCGAGGGTGGGGAGCGAGGGTGCGGAGCGAGGGTGCGGAGCGAGGGTGGGGAGCGAGGGTGCGGAGCGAGGGTGGGGAGCGAGGGTACGGAACGAGGGTATAGAACGAGGGTATAGAACGAGGGTGGGGAGCGAAGGTGCGGAGCGAGGGTGGGGAGCGAGGGTGGGGAGCGAGGGTACGGAATGAGGGTGGGGAATGAGGGTGGGGAGCGAGGGTGGGGAGCGAGGGTGCGGAGCGAGGGTGGGGAGCAAGGGTGCGGAGCGAGGGTGGGGAGCGAGGGTACGGAGCGAGGGTACGGGGCGAGGGTACGGAGCGAGGGTGGGGGGCGAGGGTAGGGAGCGAGGGTGGGGAGCGAGGGTACGGAGCGAGGGTGGGGAGCGAGGGTACGGAGCGAGGGTGGGGAGCGAGGGTGCGGAGCGAGGGTGGGGAACGAGGGTACGGAACGAGGGTATAGAACGAGGGTATAGAACGAGGGTGGGGAGCGAAGGTACGGAACGAGGTGCGGAGCGAGGATATGAAACAAGGGTATGAAGCGAGGATAGGGAGTGAGGATAGGGAGTGAGGATAGGGAGTGAGGATAGGGAGTGAGGATGCAGATACGGAGTGAGGATACAGAGTGAGGATACGGAGTGAGGATATGGAGTGAGGAGGTCAGATATTGATCAAACAGAGAGCCAGCAATGGCTGCGATGGAGAGAGAGGCTGGAGACATGGGGTGAGAGTGTGATGGTCTATGAGATGTCGAGCTTCCTATATCCTGTCTAGAGGGGCAAGAGATACTAGAAGATCCTCATAGGAACAGGAAGAGGCCATTCAGCCCTTGTTCCGCCATTTAATTAGATCATGGCTGATCTGTATCTTATCTCCATTTACCGCCTTGGTTCCGTAACCCTTAATCCCCTTACCCAACAAAAATCGATCAATCTCAGTTTGGAAAATTTCAATTGACCCCCAGCCTCAACAGCTTTCTGGGGGAGAGAGTTCCAGATTCCCACTCCCCTTTGTGTGAGGAAGTGCTTCCTGACATCACCCCTGAACGGCCTGGCTCTAATTTTAAGGTTCTGCCCCCTTGTTCTGGACTCCCCCCACCAGAGGAAATAGTTTCTCTCTATCTACCCTATCAAATCCTTTAATCATTTTAAACACCTCGATTAGATCACCCCTTAATCTTCTATACTCGAGGGAATACAAGCCTCTTCTGTGGAACCTGTCCTCATAATTTAACCCTTTTAGCCCCCGATATGGGAGCAGAATTTAAGTTTTGGATGGTATCCGACTTTATGAAGAGTGAGCGAGAGGAAGAGAAACAGTTGGCACAAAAAAGGAAACCTGACATCTTGGAACGAGGCATTTAAGCAGCAATGACTGAGACATCGATGCTCGGCTGTGGGGCCCTCATTACTGAAAGAGCTGCAGGATTTCATTTTGACCTGACGTTTTCTAAACTAAAGCAACAGGACCCAATTTCTTCTCAATAATTTTAAAAATTATATAGTTGAAAAGAGATATATAGGTGCTGCAATACTAGAGGCCTGCTGGGAATTCTGGCCATTTAGAGGCCTGATTACAAAATGGCCGCCCTAGCAACGTCAAGGCAAATACATTGATTTGTGTTTTAGAAAGACTCACTGTGAGTAAGGATGATTCCTCTTAACACCAATTGTTCAGGCAGTGTCCAACATTGCAATAAGTTCCGGTTGTAGTGATTTTAATTAAATTGTATGACTGCTTCAGGCACATTTTAGTCAGGAGCACCTGCTGGTTTTAGCTGGTTTAACTAAACCAATCTGGGATTGATGCTGACGGGAGATAAGAGCCAGTAGCAGTGAGCGGCCTCTTGGTTGCTATGACTTTAATTATTGAGGCGTTTACTGATATTAACTTAAATAGCAGAAGAACTTGCTGTGTTTTGCATTCTGACACATCATGTGACACGCAGCCTTTAACAACATTTCCTCATCAATTATTCCCGCTCAGGTCACACACTGACTGTGCGTCGTCGGACGTCCAGCTCCCAGTCCTGACAGGGATGCTCTGAGCCGGAAGCCAGTGGGTTCCTCGAGCCCGACAATCCATCTTCCAGCTCTGGACTCTTGTGCATCACCAACTCCCTTTGCCCCACCATTGGCGGCCGTGCTTTCAGCCATCTAGGCCCCAAGCTCTGGAATTCCCTCCCTAAACCTCTCCACCACTCGACCTCTCTCTCCTCCTTTATGACCATCCTTAAAATTCATCTCTTTAACGAAGCTATCTCCTTCTTTGGCTCAATGTTGATTTTTTGTCTGATTACGCCTCTGTGAAGCACCTTGGGATGTTTTTCTAATTTAGAAGCACTATATAAATGCAAGTAGTTGTTCAGTATAGTGACAACTATCTCCAATTCCTCCACAATCCCTCGCCTCTATTCCCCCAACCCCCACAACATAAGTCGGTTCCTGACACATGCTTACACTCCCGCAGTAGAGGACTAGAGTACAAGGGGGTAGAAGTTATGCTACAGCTATACAAAGCCCTGGTTAGACCACACCTGGAGTACTGGGTTCAGTTCTGGGCACCGCATGATGGCACCTGGACTCTAAGCGTTAAATTACGAGGAGAGATTACACGAGCCTGAGTTGTATTCCCTGGAATTTAGAATCGTAGAATCATAGAATGGTTACAGCACGGAAGGAGGCCATTCAGCCCATCGAGCCTGCGTCGACTCTCTGCAAGAGCAATCCAGCTAGTCCCACTCCCCCGCCCTTTCCCCGTAGCCCTGCAAATTTTTGCCCCTCAAGTACTTATCCAGTTCCCTTTTGAAGGCCATGATTGAATCTGCCTCCACCACCCCCTCGGGCAGTGCATTCCAGATCCTAACCACTCACTGTGTGAAAAAGTTTTTCCTCATGTCACCTTTGGTTCTTTTGCCAATTACCTTAAATCTGTGTCCTCTGGTTCTTGACCCCTCCGCCAATGGGAACAGTTTCTCTCTATCTACTCTGCCTAGACCCTTCATGATTTTGAACACCTCGATCAAATCTCCTCTCAACCGTCTTTGTTCCAAGGAGAACAACCCCAGCTTCTCCAGTCTATCCACATAACTAAAGTCCCTCATCCCTGGAATCATTCCAGTAAATCTCTTCTGCACCCTCTCTAAGGCCTTCACATCTTTCCTAAAGTGTGGTGCCCAGAACTGGACACAATACTCCAGTTGTGGCCGAACCAGTGTTTTATGAAGGTTCATCATGACTTCCATACTTTTGTACTCTGTGCCTCTATTTATAAAGCCCAGGATCCCGTATGCTTTTCTAACCGCTTTCTCAACCTGCCCTGCCACTTTCAACAATTTGTGCACATATACTCCCAGATCTCTCTGTTCCTGTACCCCTTTTAGAATTGTGCCCTCTAGTTTATATTGCCTCTCCTCATTCTTCCTACCTGGAAGATTAGGCAGTGATTTGATCAAAGTTTTCAAGATATTAAGGGGAACTGATAGGGTAAATAGAGAGAAACTATTTCCGCTGGTTGAGGAGTCTAGGACTAGGCAACAGAGCCTGAAAATTAGAGCCAGGACTTTCTGGAGTGAAGTTAGGAAACACGCAAAGGGTGGGAGAAGTTTGGAACTCTCTTCTGCAAACGGCAGTTGATGCTCAATTGTTAATTTTAAAGCTGAGATTGATCGATTTTTGTTAACCAAAGGTATTAAAGGACATGGAGTTAGGTCACAGATCAGCCATGATCTCATTGAATGGTGGAACAGTCTCGAGGGGCCAAGTGGCCTCCTCCTGTTCCTATGTTCCTGTTCCTATTTTGCAGTCAAAACAGCAGACTGGAATGCTCATGCCTGCTCCACATAAACTTAGTACTGGTGCCCATTGCACTGCACCATCTGAAGACAGGTCCCTTCATATAGCAATGGATCTCAAAGTTCCATCACACACCCGTGCAGTGTGCAGCTCCTTATTGACTGAACCAGTCTGTCAGCAAGTGTCTGACGTGGTTATTCCTTCAGTTATTATTGAGCGTCTGGGGTGAGCTGTGGGCTCAGACATCACCCTGCTCGGTTCTTGATATCAGGTTAGGTTTGTCGTTTATTGAGACCTTGTAGATGGAGGACCAAGGCCCTAAGACACAGGAGATTGAAAAGTGTAGGAGGAAAGACAAGGAATAAGTAACAAGCAGGTGATGCAAGTTTGTTATTTTACCAGGAATGTTCAGGATGTGGGTGTCACTGGCAAGGCCCACATTTATTGTCCATCCCCAGTTACAACTGAGTCACTTGCTAGATCACTTCAGAGGGCAGTTAAGAGTCAACCAACCACATTGGTGCGGGGACTGGAGTCACATATAGGCCCAGACCGGGTAAGGACGGCAGGTTTCCTTTAGTGAATTAACATTGGTCAATGAGTTGGGTTTTTACAACAATCTGACAGCTTTTTATTTCCAGATTTTTTAAACTGAAGTCAAATTCTCAAACTGCCACTGGGTGGGATTTGAACTCATGTTCTCTGGATTATTAGTCCAGTAACATAATCACTACACCACCGTACACCATTATAAAATCACTGAGACTATAGGAGGAAAGCAGGACTGAGGGAGGAGAGGAGTTCCACAGTTCTGCTGTCCTGGGAAGGAACAAGTTAGGAACGGTGTGATGAACCTCGCTTGCACTGCAGGGCAGAGTGTGCAGGAGGAGGAAGATCGGCAGCTCAGAAGAAACCAGAGTGGAAAGTTCCAGAGGAGCAAACTGGGGCAAAGCCAGGATAGGTGGTGTGGGAGAGGCTGCAGGGAGAATCGGATGGGAATACCTGGCATTAAACCCTGGGGCCCCGTTAGTGCTGGTCGAATGGGTTGTGTTGACTACTCTTGAGTGGGTTGTCTCTTTCTCTCCTCAATCACTGACACGCAGCCTGGGAGTTGAGAGTTACGTGGGAGTGCTGCACTGTAGGAGGGTCAGTACTGAGGGAGCGCTGCACTGTCGGAGGGTCAGTACTGAGGGAGTGCTGCACTGTCGGAGGGTCAGTACTGAGGGAGTGCTGCACTGTCGGAGGGTCAGTACTGAGGGAGCGCTGCACTGTCGGAGGGTCAGTACTGAGGGAGCGCTGCACTGTCGGAGGGTCAGTACTGAGGGAGCGCTGCACTGCCGGAGGGTCAGTACTGAGGGAGCGCTGCACTGTCGGAGGGTCAGTACTGAGGGAGCGCTGCACTGTCGGAGGGTCAGTACTGAGGGAGCGCTGCACTGTCGGAGGGTCAGTACTGAGGGAGCGCTGCACTGTCGGAGGGTCAGTACTGAGGGAGCGCTGCACTGTCGGAGGGTCAGTACTGAGGGAGCGCTGCACTGTCGGAGGGTCAGTACTGAGGGAGCGCTGCACTGTCGGAGGGTCAGTACTGAGGGAGCGCTGCACTGTCGGAGGGTCAGTACGGAGGGAGCGCTGCACTGTCGGAGGGTCAGTACTGAGGGAGCGCTGCACTGTCGGAGGGTCAGTACTGAGGGAGCGCTGCACTGTCGGAGGGTCAGTACTGAGGGAGCGCTGCACTGTCGGAGGGTCAGTACTGAGGGAGCGCTGCACTGTCGGAGGGTCAGTACTGAGGGAGCGCTGCACTGTCGGAGGGTCAGTACTGAGGGAGCGCTGCACTGTCGGAGGGTCAGTACTGAGGGAGCGCTGCACTGTCGGAGGGTCAGTACTGAGGGAGCGCTGCACTGTCGGAGGGTCAGTACTGAGGGAGCGCTGCACTGTCGGAGGGTCAGTACTGAGGGAGCGCTGCACTGTCGGAGGGTCAGTACTGAGGGAGCGCTGCACTGTCGGAGGGTCAGTACTGAGGGAGCGCTGCACTGTCGGAGGGTCAGTACTGAGGGAGCGCCGCACTGTTGGAGGTGTCAGTACTGAGGGAGTGCAGCACTGTCGGAGGGTCAGTACTGAGGGAGTTCTGCACTGTCGGAGGGTCAGTACTGAGGGAGTGCTGCACCGTCGGAGGGTCAGTACTGAGGGAGTGCTGCACCGTCGGAGGGTCAGTACTGAGGGAGTGCTGCACTGTCGGAGGGTCAGTACTGAGGGAGCACTGCACTGTCGGAGGGTCAGTACTGAGGGAGTGCTGCACTGTCGGAGGGTCAGTATTGAGGGAGTGCTGCACTGTCGGAGGGTCAGTACTGAGGGAGTGCAGCACTGTCGGAGGGTCAGTACTGAGGGAGCGCTGCACTGTCGGAGGGTCAGTACTGAGGGAGCGCCGCACTGTCGGAGGGTCAGTACTGAGGGAGCGCTGCACTGTTGGAGGGTCAGTACTGAGGGAGGGCTGCACTGTCGGAGGGTCAGTACTGTGGGAGCGCTGCACTGTCGGAGGGTCAGTACTGAGGGAGGGCTGCACTGTCGGAGGGTCAGTACTGAGGGAGCGCTGCACTGTCGGAGGGTCAGTACTGAGGGAGTGCTGCACTGTCAAAGGTGGTTTCTTTCAGATGAGACATTAAACCAAGGCCCCCTGTCTGCCCCTCTCAGGTGGATGTAAAAGATCCCACGGCCATTATTCGAAGAAGAGCAGGGGAGTTCTCCCCGGTGTCCTGGGGCCAATATTTATCCCTCAACCAACATCACTAAAAACAGATTATCTGGTCATTATCACATTGCTGTTTGTGGGATCTTGCTGTGCACATATTTGGTTCCCGTATTTCCTACATTACAACAGTGACTACACTTCGAAAAGCCCTTCATTGGCTGAAAAGCGCTTCGGGGTATCCTGACGTCGTGAAAGGTGTTATAGAAATGGAAATCTTTCTTTGTTTCTTGATCACCTCTTTCATTGTCTCATGGTGTGTTCTTTTTTTGGGTCTAGGTGGAAATGGCTGTCCCAGTGTCCCTGAAGCAGAAAGCCTTGAACTGGTTGGAGATCCAGAGTCTGTTCATGAAGATAAATCTGTATTGACTCCTCTTGTTGTCACAAATGGTTGTGTCAAAGTTCCGGTCGTAGAACGTGAGACCTGGACCCGTCAGATGGACTTCATCATGTCCTGTGTGGGATTTGCAGTGGGATTGGGCAATGTCTGGCGATTCCCTTACCTATGTTATAAAAACGGAGGTGGTGAGTGCAATGTTAAAACTCTGACACTATCTGATTCCCCATTTTGTGGTGTAGGAATCCCATCTGTTCATTGTCCTCTGCTTTAATTCCACAAAGGCCCAGTGTGGAAATGAACTGCACAGTGTGTTACCAGGATATGTACATCGTCCCCCGGCTCCCAGCTCCAGTCTCCGCCCAAACACCAAACATTGAGCTCAAAGTCTCTCTGAATGTCATTCCATGATTGGTTCCCAACTTCTGCGTCTCGAGCTCCTATTCGGGGGGGATGGGTGCAGGGGTCAGGGTCAGCTTTGGCTGTAATGACTCTCCATGGTCAAAATATCCCGTCAACACCGTGATTATAATCCCCTCCCCCCACTCCCCCGAGCCTGACGAGAATGGGGAGTGGAGGGGGTTAAAATAGGGGGCAGAGTACTTACCTCCCGCTCTCCCGTCAGCTGCTATTTTAACCCCCGGGTTTCGGAAGGCGAGTGAGGCAATCGCCAGACAGTCGAGGGCCTTGCGAATATTCCAAAGTCGGGGTCTGATGCTGTCAATCAGACCTCAACGTGAATTGAACCCCTGTCTGTGGGACACTCACTGAACCCCTGTCTGCGGGACACTCACTGAACCCCTGTCTGCGGGACACTCACTGAACCCCTGTCTGCGGGACACTCACTGAACCCCTGTCTGCGGGACACTCACTGAACCCCTGTCTGCGGGACACTCACTGAACCCCTGTCTGCGGGACACTCACTGAACCCCTGTCTGCGGGACACTCACTGAACCCCTGTCTGCGGGACACTCACTGAACCCCTGTCTGTGGGACACTCACTGAACCCCTGTCTGCGGGACACTCACTGAACCCCTGTCTGCGGGACACTCACTGAACCCCCGTCTGCGGGACACTCACTGAACCCCTGTCTGCGGGACACTCACTGAACCCCTGTCTGCGGGACACTCACTGAACCCCTGTCTGCGGGACACTCACTGAACCCCTGTCTGCGGGACACTCACTGAACCCCTGTCTGCGGGACACTCACTGAACCCCGGACAGAAGAGGTCTGGTTTGTTCACATTTTTATTGTTTTCCTTGTGGGCCTAGAGAAGCAGATGGAGCTTCTCCAGACCCAGGGTTTAACCCCCTCCCCTGACCACACTTGCCTCCTGACCCTGTTCCCCCCCCTCCCCGATAAACATAGGAATGCCCGGACGGTGAAAGACCAAAGTCCATCTAGTTCACCTTCGACCACCAGGTAGTCTATGATATAACGATAATGGATTGTTGACCAATCCTAGCAATCAATCTCCATCAGTGAGTCTACAACAGACCCAGACATGAGGTGAGGAAAACCCCCAGTGGGGGAGAGCTTTGGGAACCAGAGGTCTAAAGTCACCTGTTCCTCCCGAGCCTGTTACACTCAACACACGTCATAAAGAAAGAAAGAACTTTCATTTCTATCGCACTTTTCACAATCTTAAGATGTCCCAAAGTGTTTTACAGCCAATGAAATACTTTTTGAAGTGTAGTCACTGTTGTAATGTTTGAAACGCGGCAGTCAATTTGTGCACAGCAAGATCCCACAAACAGCAATGAGATAAATGACCAGATAATCTGTTTTAGTGTTGTTAGTTGAGGGATAAATATTGGCCCCAGGACACCGGGGAGAACTCCCCTGCTCTTCTTTATATAGTGGCCGTGGGATCTTTTACATCCACCCGAGAGGGGCAGGCGGGGCCTCGGTTTAACGTCTCATCCAAAAGTCATGTCTCAAATTACTCATGTACTTATGACTTACCTTAGTGCCAGGCGGCGTTCCCTCAGGTCCCCTGTGACCTCCAGCTGCCTGGAATCCCGCTCCCGCTCCTGGCCTTCTGGTCATCTCCCCCTGGGATTGGGCGGGAGTCAGCTTCCACAAATCTCAGTCAGGCCCGGGGGTTTGAAAGCGGCCCAGGCCTCAGTCTGGTGTAAGCGCATCACTTGCTTCTGCCCAATTTGCACTGCACTTATACCCCAGTTACAGTCGGGCCTTTAATGTCCAGGCTCACAAATGAAGAACGGCCACTTGGGTGAGGGGCCAGAATACGGCCATAGGGCAGCACGGTGTCAAGGACAGGGAGAAAATAGAATAATAACCGGGAATTCTGACCATTGGAGGATGCAATGGATGCACACTGTGATTTGTGGCAGTTTTCTTGGTACCTGCCCTGGGATTCTGTATCTAACCCGTGCTGTACCTGACCTGAGAGTGTTTGATGGGACAGTGTAGAGGGAGCTTTACTCTGTATCTAACCCGTGCTGTACCTGTCCTGGGAGTGTTTGATGGGACAGTGTAGAGGGAGCTTTACTCTGTATCTAACCCGTGCTGTACCTGCCCTGCGAGTGTTTGATGGGACAGTGTAGAGGGAGCTTTACTCTGTATCTAACCCGTGCTGTACCTGCCCTGCGAGTGTTTGATGGGACAGTGTAGAGGGAGCTTTACTCTGTATCTAACCTGTGCTGTACCTGCCCTGGGAGTGTTTGATGGGACAGTGTAGAGGGAGCTTTACTCTGTATCTAACCTGTGCTGTACCTGCCCTGGGAGTGTTTGATGGGACAGTGTCGAGGGAGCTTTACTCTGTATCTAACCCGTGCTGTACCTACCCTGGGAGTGTTTGATGTTGAGGGTAAGTGTCTATGATGCAAAAGTGCCCCATCCCTCACCTTGATGTACAAGAGACTCATTAAGTGGTATAAATTTAAGGAAGAGCTGATGCAAGGCTGGCCTTGGGCTGGTAAAGTAAATGGTGCTATAGCCGGATGGACCTGTCCTAATTCAAACCTAACTGGACTCAGTCCCTGATCCACAGCTCGTTCCCTCAGTCCAGTTATACTGGTTGATTTTACTTTGGTTGCCAGTAATTTTCCATCAGGAGCATTAACTTCATTGAAAACACAAAAACATGAGTTAGGGATTGGTTGGGATCTGGCTCTCTATTGGATATAGTCTCCCTTTCTTATATTTGTTAGATATTGAAAGGATTTTATCCTTTTCTTTTTCAAAAAAGAGCAGGAATATTACAGACAATCATTCTTTGGTTTTATAATCTCATTTCCTTGTGATCATCTTTCTATTTATATATCATATACCATAAATCGCACAGTCCACGGACACTCTCCCCTATCACGAGTTCTACCCACCCATTTAATCTCCTCCCGCAGTCCATGTACACTCTCCCCTATCATGGGCTCTACCCACTCAATTAATATGTAAGTAAATATTTTATCAGCATTATAGACTTCAAGAGGATACAGACAGGCTGGTGGAATGGGCGGACACGTGGCAGATAAAATTTAACGCAGAAAAATGCGAAGTGCTGCATTTCGGTAGGAAGAACGAGGAGAGGCAATATAAACGAGAGGGCACAATTCTAAAAGGGGTACAGGAACAGAGAGATCGGGGGGTATATGTGCACAAATCATTGAAGGTGGCAGGGCAGGTTGAGAAAGCAGTTAAAAAAGCATACGGGATCCTGGGCTTTATAAATAGAGGCATAGAGTACAAAAGCAAGGAAGTCATGATGAAACTTTATACAACACTGGTTCGGCCACAACTGGAGTATTGTGTCCAGTTCTGGGGACTGCACTTTAGGAAAGATGTGAAGGCCTTAGAGAGGGTGCAGAAGAGATTTGCTAGAATGATTCCAGGGATCAGGGACTTTAGTTACGTGGATAGACTGGAGAAGCTGGGGTTGTTCTCCTTGGAACAGAGATGGTTGAGAGGAGATTTGATCGAGGTATTCAAAATCATGAAGGGTCTAGACAGAGTAGATAGAGAGAAACTGTTCCCATTGGTGGAAGGGTCAAGAACCAGAGGACACAGATTTAAGGTGATTGGCAAAAGAACCAAAGGTGACATGAGGAAAAACTTTTTTACACAGCGAGTGGTTAGGATCTGGAATGCACTGCCCGAGGGGGTGGTGGAGGCAGATTCAATCATGGCCTTCAAAAGGGAACTGGATAAGTACTTGAAAGGAAAAAATTTGCAGGGCTACGGGGAAAGAGTGGGGGAGTGGGACTAGCTGGATTGCTCTTGCATAGAGCCGGCACAGACTCGATGGGCTGAATGGCCTCCTTCAGTGCTGTAACCTTTCTATGATTCTATGATATTACTTTAGTTAATCGAGATGCTATCATGATGGCTTCCGGTCCGTGAGACAGTGGATAGTGAGTGTAATCCTATCCCTGAGCTTGTTCTTGCTCCGTCTACACAACGTAAAGCTGAAACAAACTGGCTCCGTGTCAGGAATTGGGGAAATTACAAATTTCCATTGACAATTGAATAACAGTGCAGCCAAGAACTGTGGCCGTGAGAGAGAGAGATTCAACCAGGATCCGGCCATTCAAACTTCAAGCCATGAACAGACCCCTAAAGGGACAGAATCTTTGTGAAAAAATGTATTTGGCAAATATTTTGTTTGGGGAGAGAGAGAAAAATGGTTGTAATTGCCTTGTGTCACCGAGGGATTAACTGGCAGTTGATGGAAGAGCTTGTTCCAGTACATTCTTTATTTCATATACACCAGGGAGAAGGTGAGTGAACGTGATCAGGATCATATTCCACTTCAACTGTGACCTTCCAAATTAATTCTTCCCTTCCTCTCATGATTAAATGCAGTGTTGTAGTTTGGCTGGTTCCTCACCATCCATGTTGTATAAGTTCCCAACACAGAGATTTCTGCCATGTTTAAGTTGTCGGCCGGGGCTCAGTGAGCAGCACTCTCACCTCTGAGTCAGAAAGTCGTGGGTTCAAGTCCCACTCCCGAGCCTTGAGCCCATAATCCAGGCTGACACTCCCAGTGCAGTACTGAGGGAGCACTGCACTGTCGGAGGGTCAGTACTGAGGGAGTGCTGCACTGTCGGAGGGTCAGTACTGAGGGAGTGCTGCACTGTCAGAGGGTCAGTACTGAGGGAGTGCTGCACTGTCAGAGGGTCAGTACTGAGGGAGTGCTGCACTGTCGGAGGGTCAGTACTGAGGGAGCGCTGCATTGTCGGAGGGTCAGTATTGAGGGAGCGCCGCACTGTCGGAGGGTCAGTACTGAGGGAGTGCTGCACTGTCGGAGGGTCAGTGCTGAGGGAGCGCCGCACTGTCGGAGGGTCAGTGCTGAGGGAGCGCCGCGCTGTCGGAGGGTCAGTGCTGAGGGAGCGCCGCGCTGTCGGAGGGTCAGTGCTGAGGGAGCGCTGCGCTGTCGGAGGGTCAGTACTGAGGGAGTGCTGCACTGTCGGAGGGTCAGTGCTGAGGGAGCGCTGCACTGTCGGAGGTGCTATCTTTCGTGCTGGGACATTAAACTGAGGGCCTGTCTGTCCTCTCAGGTGGATGTAAAAGATCCCATGCCACTATTTTGAAGAAGAGCAGGGAAGTTCTTCGAGGGGCCAATATTTATCCCTCAACCAACATCACTAAAAAAACAGATTATCTGGTCATTATCACATTGGGATCTTGCCTTGCACAAATTGGCTGCTGCGTTTCCTACATTACAAGAGTGACTACACTTCAAAAATACTTCATTGGCTGTGAAATGCTTTGGACCATCCTGAGGTCGGGAAGGGCTCTATATAAATACAAATCCTCTCCTTTTCCCACCTGCTCCTGGATTTGCACCAGGCATTTTCACACTGTCAGTTTGAAAGGAAAACAAATCGTCTTTTGACTTGCTGATGGATGTGACCACATCACCTTATGGAATGTCTCAATGCCAGATGTGGAGATGCCGGTGATGGACTGGGGTTGACAATTGTAAACAATTTTACAACACCAAGTTATAGTCCAGCAATTGTATTTTAAATTCACAATGCCAGAGATTGGGAACTTTCACAATCCACAATGCCAGAGATTGGGAACTTTCACAATCCCTCAATGCCAGAGATTGGGAACTTTCAAAAAGGGACGGGCTTTGTGGGGCCGAATGGCCTTTTCCTGTTCCTAATAATTCTTATAATGACAGTTCCACCCTGACTCAGTGATTGAAATGACGCTGTGGGATATTACCAACAAACACATGTTGTGTTTGCATGAAATTCTCTATCCATTATTTTAATAACAGTGAACCATTCGAGTGAACAGTTTGTGAACACAAGAAACACAGGAATTTATAAATAGCCCATTAACTGGTTTATTACTAATATTACACAGCATGATTTCAACCCCTTAACCTTCTTCGACGTGTATCAAAGCCACTGGTTTTAATATATTATATGTAGTACCGTTACCTCTGGAGTCCCCCAAGGATCTATCCTTGGTCCCCTCCTATTTCTTATCTGCATGCTGCCCCTTGGCGACATCATCCAAAAACACAATGTCAGGTTCCATGTGTACGCTGACGACAGCCAGCTCTCCCCACAAATACCTCCCTTGACCCCTAACTGTCTCTGATTTGTCACACTGCTTGTTCAACAGGCAGTACTGGATGAACAGAAATTTCCTCCAACTAAATATTGGAGGAACTGCCTCAAACTTCGTTCCGTAGCCACCGACTCCATCCCTCTCCCTGGCCACTGACTCCATCCCTCTCCCTGGCCACTGACTCCATCCCTCTCCCTGGCCACTGACTCCATCCCTCTCCCTGGCCACTGACTCCATCCCTCTCCCTGGCCACTGACTCCATCCCTCTCCCTGGCCACTGACTCCATCCCTCTCCCTGGCCACTGTGTGAGGCTGAACCAGACCGTTCGCAACCTTGGCGTCCTATTTGAACCTGTGATGAGCTTCTAACCCCATATCCGCTCCATCACCAAGACCGCCGACTTCCACCTCCATAACATCGCCCGTCTCCGCCTCTGCCTCAGCTCATCTGCTGCTGAAACACTCATCCATGTGATCTCATTAAAACATATCAGACTCTGAGAGCTCGCCAGGGTTCAAGAAGAAGGCTCACCAACACCTTCTCAGGGCAACTAGGGATGGGCAATAAATTCCGGCCACATCCCGAGAATGAATAAAGGTGATAAAGCCATGAACCATCACAACACATAGTAGAACAGGCTGGGGCTCGTTTCTCTGGAAAAGAGAAGGCTGATGGGTGACCTGATAGAGGTCTTTAAAATTATGAAAGGGTTTGATAGGGTAGATGGAGAGAAGATGTTTCCACTTGTGGGGGAGACCAGAACTAGGGGTCATAAATATAAGATAGTCACTAATAAATCCAATAGGGAATTCAGGACAAATTTCTTTACATAGAAACATAGAAAATAGGAGAAAGAGTAGGCCATTCGGCCCTTCGGGCCTGCTTCGCCATTGAAAATGATCATGGCTGATCGTCTAACTCAGTACCCTGTTCCCACTTTTTCCCCATATCCCTTGATCCCTTTAGCATTAAGAAATCTATCTACCTCCTTCTTGAATACATCTAATGACTTGGTCTCCACTGCCTTCTGTGGTAGAGAATTCCACAGGTTCACCACCCTCTGAGTGAAGAAATTTCTCCTCATCTCGGTTCTAAATGGCATACCCCGTATCCTGAGACTGTGACCCCTGGTTCTGGACTCCCCAGCCATCGGGAACATCCTCCCTGCATCTAGTCTGTCTAGTCCTGTTAGAATTTTATATGTTTCGATGAGATCACCTTTCATTCTTCTAAACTCTAGTGAATATAGGCCTAGTCGACCCAATCTCTCCTCATACGTCAGTCCTGCCATCCCAGGAATCAGTCTGGTAAACCTTCGTTGCACTCCCTCCATGGCAAGGACATCCTTCCTCAGATAAGGAGACCAAAACTGCACACAATACTCCAGATGTGGTCTCACCAAGGTCCCGTACAACTGCAGTAAGATATCCCTGCTCCTGCACTCAAATCCTCTTGCAATGAAGGCCAACATACCATTCGCCTTCCTAACTGCTTGCTGCACCTGAATGCTCGCTTTCAGCGACTGGTGTACAAGGACACCCAGGTCTCGTTGCACCTCCCCTTTTCCCAATCTATCACCATTCAGATAATGATCTGCCTTTCTGTTTTTACAACCAAAGTGAATAACCTCACATTTATCCACATTATACTGCATCTGCCATGTTCTTGCCCACTCACCCAATTTGTCTAAATCACATTGGAGCCTCTTTGCATCCTCCTCACAGCTCACATTCCACCCCAGCTTTGTGTCGTCTGCAAACTTGGAAATGTTACATCGGAACATAGGAACATAGGAACAGGAGTAGGCCATTCAGCCCCTCGTGCCTGCTCCGCCATTTGATAAGATCATGGCTGATCTGTGATCTAACTCCATATACCTGCCTTTGGCCCATATCCCTTAATACCTTTGGTTGCCAAAAAGCTATCTATCTCAGATTTAAATTTAGCAATTGAGCTAGTATCAATTGCCGTTTGCGGAAGAGAGTTCCAAACTTCTACCACCCTTTGTGTGTAGAAATGTTTTCTAATCTCACTCCTGAAAGGTCGGGCTCTAATTTTTAGACTGTGCCCCCTACTCCTAGAATCCCCAACCAGCGGAAATAGTTTCTCTCTATCCACCCTATCTGTTCCCCTTAATATCTTATAAACTTTGATCAGATCACCCCGTAACCTTCGAAACTCTAGAGAATACAACCCCAATTTGTGTAATCTCTCCTCGTAACTTAACCCTTGAAGTCCGGGTATCATTCTAGTAAACCTACGCTGCACTCCCTCCAAGGCCAATATGTCCTTCCGAAGGTGCGGTGCCCAGAACTGCTCTCAGTACTCCAGGTGCGGTCTAACCAGGGTTTTGTATAGCTGCAGCATAACTTCTGCCCCCTTGTACTCCAGTCCTCCAGATATAAAGGCCAGCATTCCATTAGCCTTATTGATTATTTTCTGCACCTGTTCATGACACTTCAATGATCTATGTACCTGAACCCCTAAGTCCCTTTGGACATCCACTGTTTTTAACTTTTTACCATTTAGAAAGTACCCTGTTCTATCCTTTTTTGATCCAAAGTGGATGACCTCACATTTGTCTACACTGAATTCCATTTGCCACAATTTTGCCCATTCACCTAATCTATCAATATCGCTTTGTAATTTTATGTTTTCATCTACACTGCTTACAATGCCACCAATCTTTGTGTCATCGGCAAACTTAGATATGAGACTTTCTATGCCTTCATCTAAGTCGTTAATAAATATTGTGAATAATTGAGGCCCCAAGACAAATCCCTGCGGGACTCCACTAGTCACATCCTGCCAATGTGAGTACCTTCCCATTATCCCTACTCTCTGTCGCCTTTCACTCAGCCAACTTCCTAACCAAGTCCGTACTTTTCCCTCGATTCCATGGGCTTCTATCTTAGCTAACAGTCTCTTATGTGGGACTTTATCAAATGCCTTCTGGAAGTCCATATAAATAACGTCCATTGACATGCCCCTGTCCACTACTTTAGTCACCTCTTCAAAAAATTCAATCAGGTTTGTCAGGCACGACCTACCTTTCATTTACATTCTGTTCCCGCATCAATATCATTGATATATATTGTGAATAGCTGGGGCCCAAGCACTGATCCCTGCAGTACCCCACTAGTCACTGCCTACCACCCCAAAAAAGACCCATTTATTCCTACTCTTTGTTTCCTGTCTGTCAACCAATTTTCAATCCATGCCAGTATATTCCCCCCAATCCCATGTGCTTTAATTTTGCACACTAACCTCTTGTGTGGGACCTTATCAAAAGCCTTCTGAAAATCCAAATACACCACATCCACTGGTTCTCCCCTATCTATTCTACTAATTACATCCTCAAAAAAACTCCAGCAGATTTGTTAAGCATGATTTCCCTTTCATAAACCCATGCTGACTTTGTCCAATTCCATTAATGCCCTCTAAGTGTTCTGTTATCACATCTTTTATGATAGACTCTAGCATTTTCCCCACTACTGATGTTAGGCTAACTGGTCTGTAATTCCCTGTTTTTTCTCTCCCTCCTTTTTTAAATAGTGGGGTTACATTTGCCACCCTCCAATCTGTAGGAACTGTTCCAGAGTCTATAGAATTTTGGAAGATGATCACCAATGCATCCACTATTTCCAGGGCCACTTCCTTCAGTACTCTGGGATGTAGATTATCAGGCCCTGGGGATTTGTCAGCTTTTAGCCCCATTAATTTCCCTGCACTATTTTTTTACTAATACTGGTTTCCTTCAGTTCCTCCCTCTCACTAGACCCTTGGTTCCCTAACATTTCCGGGAGGTTATTTGTGTCCTCCTTTGTGAAGACAGAACCAAAGTATGTGTTTAATTGTTCTGCCATTTCTTTGTTCCCCATTATAATTTCCCCCATTTCTGACTGTAAGGGACCGACATTTGTCTTCACTAATCTTTTTCTCTTGACATATTTATAGAAGCTTTTACAGTCAGTTTTTATGTTCCCTGCTAGTTTATTCTCATACTCTATTTTTCCCCTCTTAATCAATCTCTTTGTCCTCCTTTGCTGAATTCTGAACTGCTTCCAATCCTCAGGCTTGCCACCTTTTCTGGCAATTTTATGTCTCCTCTTTGGATCTAATACTATCCCTAATTTCTTTTGTAAGCCATGGTTGAGCCACCTTTCCTGTTTTATTTTTGCGCCAGACAGGAATGAATAATTGTTGTAATTCCTGCACACATTCTTTAAATATTAGCCATTGCCTATCCACCGTCATCCCTTTTAGTAAAGTTCCCCAATCTAGCCTAGCCCACTCACACCTCATACTTTCGTAATTTCCTTTATTTAGATTTACCCAGAGAGTGGTGAGAATGTGGAACTCACGAGCACAAGGAGTAGTTGAGGTGAATAGTGTAGATACATTTAAGGGGAAGCTGGATAAACACATGAGGGAGAAAGGAATAGAAGGATATGCTGATAGGGTGAGATGAAGTAGGGAGGGAGGAGGCTCATCTGGTGCATAAACACCAGCACAGACCAGTGGGGCCGAATGGCATGTTTCTGTGCTGTACATTCTGTGTAATTCTATGTAATATTTCAATGAAGAATTATTTAGAAAGTAAAGGCTAGCACAGGGGACAATATTTTAATCTACACAGGGATGTTTTGGTGATAGACTGATCAGTATATGGGGCTTATTCCAAGGAGATAGCGATTGATTCTAATGCAGCATTAATAGCGAGTTCACCACCTCAGTGTGCAAACAGAAAACAGCTCCAAAACCCACACACACAACACATCCCATCTGTCTCGAAACCCCATTGGTCAGTTAATATGCCAAGGTTGTGAGGCCAGCACACAAGGCAATGAAAACATCGGCAGATGGACTGGCTCACAAGGTGATCACAGAAAGAGGGGAAGTCATGTTAAAAACCAAAGCTTGGATCCGTAAACTGAATCTTAATCTTATTCAGCCCGAGTCCATCTCATCGGGAGCAGAGCCCGTCTCCAGACTCAGGTGTTCAAAGTCATTATTGAGGATAAAACTCTTGTATCAAATTTGAGGGACCTGACCCAAGTTTGAGGGGGGAGTGGAGAGTAAGTCCTTGACATCAAGGCAGCATTTGACCGAGTGTGGCACCAAGGAGCCCTAGTAAAATTGAAGTCAATGGGAATCAGGGGGTAAACTCTCCAGTGGCTGGAGTCATACCTAGCACAAAGGAAGATGGTAGTGGTTGTTGGAGGCCAATCATCTCAGCCCCACGACATTGCTGCAGGAGTTCCTCAGGGCAGTATCCTCGGCCCAACCATCTTCAGCTGCTTCGTCAATGACCTTCCCTCCATCATAAGGTCAGAAATGGGGATGTTCGCTGATGATTGCACAGTGTTCAGTTCCATTCGCAACCCCTCAAATAATGAAGCAGTCCGTGCCCGCATGCAACAAGACCTGGACAACATCCAGGCTTGGGCTCATAAGTGGCAAGTAACATTCGCGCCAGACAAGTGCCAGGCAATGACCATCTCCAACAAGAGAGAGTCTAACCACCTCCCCTTGACATTCAATGGCATTACCATCGCCGAATCCCCCACAATCAACATCCTGGGGGTCACCATTGACCAGAAACTTAACTGGACCAGCCACATAAATACTGTGGCTACAAGAGCAGGTCAGAGGCTGGGTATTCTGCGGCGAGTGACTCACCTCCTGGCTCCCCAAAGCCTTTCCACCATCTATAAGGCACAAGTCAGGAGTGTGATGGAATACTCTCCACTTGCCTCGATGAGTGCAGCTCCAACAACACTCAAGAAGCTCGACACCATCTAGGACAAAGTAGCCCGCTTGATTGGCACCCCATCCACCACCCTAAACATCCACTCCCTTCACCACCGGCGCACCGTGGCTGCAGTGTGTACCATCCACAGGATGCACTGCAGCAACTCGCCAAGGCTTCTTCGACAGCACCTCCCAAACCCGCGACCTCTACCACCTAGAAGGACAAGAGCAGCAGGCACATGGGAACAACACCACCTGCACGTTCCCCTCCAAGTCACACACCATCCCGACTTGGAAATATATCGCCGTTCCTTCATCGTCACTGGGTCAAAATCCTGGAACTCCCTTCCTAACAGCACTGTGGGAGAACCTTCACCACACGGACTGCAGCGGTTCAAGAAGGCGGCTCACCACCACCTTCTCAAGGGCAATTAGGGATGGGCAATAAATGCCGGCCTCGCCAGCGACGCCCACATCCCGTGAATGAATAAAAAAACCTGCCATCCTTACCTGGTCTGGGCCTATATGTGACTCCTGTCCCCACATCAACATGGTTAACTCTTAACTGCTCTCAGGGCAACTAGGGATGGGCAATCAATGTGGCCTTGCCAATGTCGCCCACATCCCAAGAATAAATAAATATAGAGAACATGTATAATTTATCAGTTAGATCGTGTAAAACGGGTGAGAGCGAGTCAGCAGTCCATTTTGTATTTTCAATGGAAATAAAAATCTGGAGATGTAAAACCAGCTGCCGACTCACTATCACTCGACTCACTATCACCCGACTCACTATCACTCGACTCACTATCACTCGACTCACTATCACCCGACTCACTATCACCCGTTTTACACTATCACCCAACTCACTATCACCCGACTCACTATCACCCGACTCACTATCACCCGACTCACTATCACCCGACTCACTATTACCCGTTTTACAGTACCACACAAAATCAAAATCAACCCCCAATGGCCTGAAATGGTGACTCTACCCCGAGAAAGTGGATTTAATAAACCTTAAACAGTATTGGTTTGGTTTTTATCTCTGTGTCTGAAGGTGTTATAACTTGACCTCGTTGTTGTACGAATTCAGATCTTGTGATTCACCATCACAGCTGTGGGACGCTGGGATGTTGTGATAGTCAGTGGACAAAGTCCCCCACAACCAGCACCGTGGCATCTCCGAAAGATGCAGAAAAATCTGGGGTTCTCCACAAACCCGTTTGGAATTTGCAGTGTGTGGGCACTGTGATCGGCCAATATCACAGTTTAGTTAATCGGTCATTGTCTGCTGCAACACCACTGAGATTTAAATCCACAAGACATTAAAGGCAAATCCTGCACATTGGTCGTTATCGGAACATTTCCATCTCCTTAGGATTGACTGGGTGGCATCAGTAATCTTTGTTTGTACCAATTTTCTCTCTCCAAAAGGCGCTGACTCTTGCTGGGATTCACTCCCATGTACACTCCCTGGCGGGGGGGGGGCCCTGGGGGTGGGGGGGTGAAGACTGAGCAGGGGTACAGGTCCATGGGCTCACACCCCCCCTCTCCTGATTGGTGCTGATTGAAGGGTCTGCAGGAGAGAGGGACATGGGACTGTACCCCCGAGAGAGTCAGCGTCAGCAGGAGAGAGGGACATGGGACTGTACCCCCGAGAGAGTCAGTGTCAGCAGGAGAGAGGGACATGGGACTGTACCCCCGAGAGAGTCAGCGTCAGCAGGAGAGAGGGACATGGGACTGTACCCCCGAGAGAGTCAGCGTCAGCAGGAGAGAGGGACATGGGACTGTACCCCCGAGAGAGTCAGCGTCAGCAGGAGAGGCGGAGAAAAAAGTGAGATAAAATAGTTACCCTCTATTCAGCCTTCCATTTCTAGCATATATATTTGAACCTGCTAAAATAATCTTCCCTTCATTATTGCTGTAATCTGTGTGGGTCCAAACCCCTCTGTGCTCACCTCGATCTACATTTCCATCAGTTTATGTCATGCTTAAAATATTAACACCTAATCTTTGCTGAAAGAATGAGTTTGTGTTTGATGAAAGGCCCTCAGGGTTGCTCTCAATAACATCTGTTCAATCACACCTTGTCTTTTATCACTTGACATCGTCACTCTGCCCTCAGATCAAAGACATGATGTGGAGATGCCGGTGATGGACTGGGGTGGACAAATGTAAGGAATCTTACAACACCAGGTTATAGTCCAACAGTTTTATTTGAAAATCACAAGCTTTCGGAGGCTTTCTCCTTCGTCAGGTGAGTGTCGAGATTCATTGAAAATCACCGCGTATATAGTCAGAGAACAATGCCTGGTGATTACAGATAATCTTTCCAACTGCCCGTTATCAAGGCCATCAAATTAATTGAATAATGTTCAGACAGAGAAACCTTAGATACCCCAGACAACTGAATATACAAACGGCCGGAACCAAAGAAAGAGAGGGAGAGAGAGAGAGAAACATCCGAAAGGAAGAGAAAGAGAGAGAATGTCCAGTTGTATTAAAAACAGATAACTTCTTTTTCCCGCTGGTGGGGTTACGTGTAGCGTGACATGAACCCAAGATCCCGGTTGAGGCCGTCCTCATGGGTGCGGAACTTGGCTATCAATTTCTGCTCGACGATTTTGCGTTGTCGTGTGTCTCGAAGGCCGCCTTGGAGAACGCTGACCCGAAGATCGGTGGCTGAATGTCCTTGACTGCTGAAGTGTTCCCCGACTGGGAGGGAACCCTCCTGTCTGGCGATTGTTACGCGGTGTCCGTTCATCCGTTGTCGCAGTGTTTGCATGGTCTCGCCAATGTACCATGCTCCGGGGCATCCTTTCCTGCAACGTATGGGGTAGCCAACGTTGGCCGAGTCACAGGAGTATGAACCATGTACCTGGTGGGTGGTGTCCTCTCGTGTGATGGTGGTATCCGTGTCGATGATCTGGCATGTCTTGCAGAGGTTGCCGTGGCAGGGTTGTGTGGTGTCGTGGACGCTGTTCTCCTGAAAGCTGGGTAATTTGCTGCGAACGATGGTCTGTTTGAGGTTGGGTGGCTGTTTGAAGGCGAGTAGTGGAGGCGTGGGGATGGCCTTAGCAAGGTGTTCGTCGTCATCGATGACATGTTGAAGGCATTGTTCTCTGACTATATATGCGGTGATTTTCAATGAATCTCAATCACTCACCTGACGAAGGAGAAAGCCTCCGAAAGCTTGTGATTTTCAAATAAAACTGTTGGACTATAACCTGGTGTTGTAAGATTCCTTACACTCAGATCAAACACTATCTGATCTTTTGCTTTTAACTGTGAAACACGAGCTTGTAGACTGTAGAGTGAGTGCGATCAGCTAACTACACTAACGCCAGTAATCTTCACCGGGATCTCCCCGTCTTCCGCCAAAATTACAGCGGAGGTTCTACCCCTTAATCTTCATCAATCTTAGAGACTCGATAATCAGATCATTAAGTACATTTCCTCCCCAATTTCCCCCCTCCCTCCCGCAGGCACTGGGGTCCAGTTCTGTGTCTCCCCCACTCTCCGGGAAGTGCTGACTCTTGTTGGGGTACAGTTCCATATCACAGTTTTCTGATTCCTGACATCACCCCTGAACGGCCTGGCTCTAATTTTAAGGTTCTGCCCCCTTGTTCTGGACTCCCCCCACCAGAGGAAATAGTTTCTCTCTATCCACCCTATCAAATCCCTTTATCATCTTAAACACCTCAATTAGATCTCCCCTCAACCTTCTATACTCGAGGGAATACAAGCCTAGTCTCTGCAACCTGTCCTCATAATTTAACCCTTTTAACCCCGGGTATCATTCTGGTGAATCTGCGCTGCACCCCCTCCAAAGTTAATATATCCTTCCTGAGGTGCGGTGCCCAAAATGGCCACAACACCACTGACCTTGGTTTATCAAACTGGAGGCGTACAGTAACACAATTATCCCTGGCCTTGTGGCAATCAAACCTGATACACTGAGAGGCAAAGTCTGAATCTGACCCACTTGGGACTTATTGCACTGAATCTGAATACTGCATTACTCGAGGTCAGTGTGTACTAAGCTGTTCCAGCTTGAATCTTATGAACTACAGCACAGAGATTTAAGGAGTGCGTGTGTGCACGTGTGCTTGTGAGTGAGTGAGTGTGTGTGTGTGTGAGTGAGTGTGAGTGTGTGTGCATGACTGAGACTGTGTGACTGAGTGAGTGTGTGTGTGAGTGTGTGAGTATGTGTGTGTGTGAGTGTGTGAGTGCATGTGAATGAGTCTGTGTGTGCATCTGTGAGTGTGAGTGAGTGTGTGTGAGTGAGTGAGTGAGTGTGTGTGTGTGAGTGCGTGTGCATGACTGAGACTGTGTGACTGAGTGTGTGTGTGAGTGAGTGTGTGAGTATGTGTGTGTGTGTGTGAGTGAGTGTGTGTGTGAGTGTGTGTGCATGACTGAGACTGTGTGACTGAGTGTGTGTGTGTGTGAGTGAGTGTGTGTGTGTGAGTGTGTGTGACTGAGTGTGTGTGTGTGAGTGAGTGTGTGTGTGAGTGAGTGTGAGTGTGTGTGCATGACTGAGACTGTGTGACTGAGTGAGTGTGTGTGTGAGTGTGTGTGCATGAGTGAGTGCATGTGAATGAGTCTGTGTGTGCATCTGTGAGTGTGAGTGAGTGTGTGTGAATGAGTCTGTGTGAGTGTGTGTATGTGTGTGCACGTGAGTGAGTGCGTGTGAGTGAGTGTGTGTGCACATGTGTGAGTGAGTGTGTGTGTGTGCATGTACGTTTGCACATACATAGAATTGCATCGAATTTACAGCACAGAAACAGGCCATTCGGCCCAACTGGTCTGTGCCGGTGTTTATGCTCCACACAATAAAGAATCACTGGATTGGGGGTAATATTCTGGCATGGGTAGAGGATTGGTTATCTAACAGGAAGCAGAGAGCTGGGATAAATGGTTCATTCTCGGACTGGCAACCAGTGGCCAGTGGTGTTCCGCAGGGGTCGGTGCTGGGTCCCCAACTCTTTACAATCTATATTAACGATTTGGAGGAGGGGACCAAGTGTAACATATCAAAGTTTGCAGATGATACAAAGATGGGAGGGAAAGTGGAGAGTGAGGAGGACATAAAAAACCTACAAGGGGATATAGACAGGCTGGGTGAGTGGGCGGAGATTTGGCAGATGCAATACAATGTTGGAAAATGTGAGGTTATGCACTTTGGCAGGAAAAATCAGAGAGCAAGTTATTATCTTAATGGCGAGAAACTGGAAAGTACTGCAGTGCAAAGGGATCTGGGGGTCCAAGTGCAAGAAAATCAAAAAGTTAGTATGCAGGTGCAGCAGGTGATCAAGAAGGCCAACGGAATGTTGGCTTTTATTGCTCGGGGGATAGAATATAAAAACAGGGGGGTATTGCTGCAGTTATATAAGGTATTGGTGAGACCGCACCTGGAATACTGCATACAGTTTTGGTGTCCATACTTAAGAAAAGACATACTTGCTCTCGAGGCAGTACAAAGAAGGTTCACTCGGTTAATCCCGGGGATGAGGGGGCAGACATATGAGGAGAGGTTGAGTAGATTGGGACTCTACTCATTGGAGTTCAGAAGAATGAGAGGCGATCTTATTGAAACATATAAGATTGTGAAGGGGCTTGATCGGGTGGATGCGGTAAGGATGTTCCCAAGGATGGGTGAAACTAGAACCAGAGGGCATAATCTTAGAATAAGGGGCTGCTCTTTCAAAACTGAGATGCGGAGAAACTTCTTCACTCAGAGGGTAGTAGGTCTGTGGAATTTGCTGCCCCAGGAAGCTGTGGAAGCTACATCATTAAATAAATTTAAAACAGAAATCGACAGTTTCCTAGAAGTAAAGGGAATTAGGGGTTACGGGGAGCGGGCAGGAAATTGGACATGAATTTAGATTTGAGGTTAGGATCAGATCAGCCATGATCTTATTGAATGGTGGAGCAGGCTCGAGGGGCCGAT
The DNA here is from genome assembly GCF_035084215.1 of Heptranchias perlo. Lineage (NCBI taxonomy): Eukaryota > Metazoa > Chordata > Chondrichthyes > Hexanchiformes > Hexanchidae > Heptranchias > Heptranchias perlo. The sequence goes on along the minus strand of NC_090341.1, from coordinate 2,046,189 downwards.
TGGCCGACTCCTGCTCCTATTTCTTATGTTCTTATGTTCACGAGCCTCCTCCCTCCCTACTTCATCTCACCCTATCCCCATATCCTTCTATTTCTTTCTCCCTCATGTGTTTATCGAGCTTCCCCTTAAATGTATCTATGCTGAGGACACAGGTTTAAGGTGATTGGCAAAAGAGCTAGAGGCAACATTTTTTACGCAGCGAGTTGTTCTGATCTGGAATTCACTGCCTGAAAGGGCGGTGGAAGCAGATTCAATAATAACTTTCAAAAGGGAATTGGATAAATACTTGAAGAGGAACAATTTGCTGGACTGTGGGGAAAGAGCAGGGGAGTGGGACTAATTGGATAGCTCTTTCAAAGAGCCAGCACAGGCACGATGGGCCGAATGACCTCCCGTTGTGCTGTACCGAATATGTATCTACACTAATCACCTCAACTACTCCATGTGGGAGTGAGTTCCACATTCTCACCACTCTCTGGGTAAAGAAGTTTCTCCTGAATTCCCCATTAGATTTATTAGTGACTGTCTTATATTTATGACCTCTAGTGCTGGTCTACCCCACAAGTGCAAACATCTTCTCTACGTCTACCCTATCAAACCCTTCCATAATCTTAAAGACTTCTATCGGGTCACCCCTCAGCCTTCTCTTTTCTAGAAAAAAGAGCCCCATCCTGAGGTTTGAGGGAAGTTCCCACTGGTCCAGCACTATGATGCACGTCAGCTGTTATATTTTGTGGGCTAGAATTTGCTTCGATTTTTGAGTTATAGAATCATAGAATCATAGAAGTTACAACATGGAAACAGGCCCTTCGGCCCAACATGTCCATGTCGCCCAGTTTATACCACTAAGCTAGTCCCAATTGCCTGCACTTGGCCCATATCCCTCTATACCCATCTTACCCATGTAACTGTCCAAATGCTTTTTAAAAGACAAAATTGTACCCGCCTCTACTACTGCCTCTGGCAGCTCGTTCCAGACACTCATCACCCTTTGAGTGAAAAAATTGCCCCTCTGGACCCTTTTGTATCTCTCCCCTCTCACCTTAAATCTATGCCCCCTCGTTATAGACTCCCCTACCTTTGGGAAAAGATTTTGACTATCGACCTTATCTATGCCCCTCATTATTTTATAGACTTCTATAAGATCACCCCTTAACCTCCTACTCTCCAGGGAAAAAAGTCCCAGTCTGTCTAACCTCTCCCTGTAAGTCAAACCATCAAGTCCCGGTAGCATCCTAGTAAATCTTTTCTGCACTCTTTCTAGTTTAATAATATCCTTTCTATAATAGGGTGACCAGAACTGTACACAGTATTCCAAGTGTGGCCTTACTAATGTCTTGTACAACTTCAACAAGACATCCCAACTCCTGCATTCAGTGTTCTGACCAATGAAACCAAGCATGCTGAATGCCTTCTTCACCACCCTATCCACCTGTGACTCCACTTTCAAGGAGCTATGAACCTGTACTCCCAGATCTCTTTGTTCTATAACTCTCCCCAACGCCCTACCATTAACGGAGTAGGTCCTGGCCCGATTCGATCTACCAAAATGCATCACCTCACATTTATCTAAATTAAACTCCATCTGCCATTCATCGGCCCACTGGCCCAATTTATCAAGATCCCGTTGCAATCCTAGATAACCTTCTTCACTGTCCACAATGCCACCAATCTTGGTGTCATCTGCAAACTTACTAACCATGCCTCCTAAATTCTCATCCAAATCATTAATATAAATAACAAATAACAGCGGACCCAGCACCGATCCCTGAGGCACACCGCTGGACACAGGCATCCAGTTTGAAAAACAACCCTCCACAACCACCCTCTGTCTTCTGTCGTCAAGCCAATTTTGTATCCAATTGGCTACCTCACCTTGGATCCCATGAGATTTAACCTTATGTAACAACCTACCATGCGGTACCTTGTCAAATGCTTTGCTGAAGTCCATGTAGACCACGTCTACTGCACAGCCCTCATCTATCTTCTTGGTTACCCCTTCAAAAAACTCAATCAAATTTGTGAGACATGATTTTCCTCTCACAAAACCATGCTGACTGTTCCTAATTAGTCCCTGCCTCTCCAAATGCCTGTAGATCCTGTCCCTCAGAATACCTTCTAACAACTTACCCACTACAGATGTCAGGCTCACTGGTCTGTAGTTCCCAGGCTTTTCCCTGCCGCCCTTCTTAAACAAAGGCACAACATTTGCTACCCTCCAATCTTCAGGCACCTCACCTGTAGCGGTGGATGATTCAAATATCTCTGCTAGGGGACCCGCAATTTCCTCCCTAACCTCCCATAACGTCCTGGGATACATTTCATCAGGTCCCGGAGATTTATCTACCTTGATGCGCGTTAAGACTTCCAGCACCTCCCTCTCTGTAATATGTACACTCCTCAAGACATCACTATTTATTTCCCCAAGTTCCCTAACATCCATGCCTTTCTCAACCATAAATACCGATGTGAAATATTCATTCAGGATCTCACCCATCTCTTGTGGTTCCGCACATAGATGACCTTGTTGATCCTTAAGAGGCCCTACTCTCTCCCTAGTTACCCTTTTGCCCTTTATGTATTTGTAGAAGCTCTTTGGATTCACCTTTGCCTGATCTGCCAAAGCAATCTCATATCCCCTTTTTGTCCTCCTGATTTCTCTCTTAACTCTACTCCGGCAATCTCTATACTCTTCAAGGGATCCACTTGATCCCAGCTGCCTATGCATGTCATATGCCTCCTTCTTCTTTTTGACTAGTGCCTCAATCTCCCGAGTCATCCAAGGTTCCCTACTTCTACCAGCCTTGCCCTTCACTTTATAAGGAATGTGCTTACCCTGAACCCTGGTTAACACACTTTTGAAAGCCTCCCACTTACCAGACGTCCCTTTGCCTGCCAACAGACTCTCCCAATCAACTTCTGAAAGTTCCTGTCTAATACCATCAAAATTGGCCTTTCCCCAATTTAGAATTTTAACTTTTGGGCCAGACCTATCCTTCTCCATAGCTATCTTAAAACTAATGGAATTATGATCACTGGTCCCAAAGTGATCCCTCACTAACACTTCTGTCACCTGCCCTTCCTTATTTCCCAAGAGGAGGTCAAGTTTTGCCCCCTCTCTAGTCGGGCCATCCACATACTGAATGAGAAATTCCTCCTGAATACACTCAACAAATTTCTCTCCATCCAAGCCCCTAATGCTATGGCTGTCTCAGTCAATGTTGGGAAAGTTAAAGTCCCCTACTATTACCACCCTATTTTTCTTGCAGCTGTCTGTAATCTCCTTACATATTTGCTCCTCAATTTCCCGTTGACTATTTGGGGGTCTGTAGTACAATCCTATCAAAGTGATCTCTCCCTTCTTATTTTTCAGTTCTACCCATATAGACTCAGTGGGCGAACCCTCGGATATATCCCCTCTCACTACTGCCATGATGTTCTCCCTAATCAAGAACGCAACTCCCCCTCCTCTCTTACCTCCTGCTCTATCTTTCCTATAGCATCTGTACCCTGGAACATTGAGCTGCCAGTCCTGCCCCTCCCTTAGCCATGTTTCAGTAATAGCTATAACATCCCAGTCCCATGTACCCATCCATGCCCTGAGTTCATCTGCCTTGCCCATCAGACTTCTTGCATTGAAATAAATGCAGTTTAATCTAGACTTCCCTTGGTCTTTGCCCTGCTTTCTCAGACCATCTGTCCGGTCATGTTCTGTACACTCTCCCTTACTGCCTTTTGTTTCTGTCACCACTTTATTTCCCACTGACTTCCTGCATCGGTTCCCATCCCCCTGCCACATTAGTTTAAACCCTCCCCAACAGCACTGGCAAACACTCCCCCTGGGACATTGGTTCCAGTCCTGCCCAGATGCAGACCGTCCAATTTGTACTGGTCCCACCTCCCCCAGAACCGGTTCCAATGGCCCAGGAATTTGAATCCCTCCCTCTTGCACCATCTCTCAAGCCACGTATTCATCCTAGCTATCCTGTCATTCCTACTCTGACTAACCTGTGGCACTGGTAGCAATCCTGAGATTACTACCTTTGAGGTCCTACTCTTTAGTTTAACTCCTAACTCCCTAAATTCAGCTTGTAGGACCTCATCCTGTTTTTTACCTATATCGTTGGTGCCTATATGCACCACGACAACTGGCTGTTCACCCTCCCCCTCCAGAATGTCCTGCAGCCGCTCCGAGACATCCTTGACCCTTGCACCAGGGAGGCAACATACCATCCTGGAGTCTCGGTTGCGTCCGCAGAAATGCCTGTCTATTCCCCTTACAATCGAGTCCCCTATCACTATAGCTCTGCCACTCTTTTTCCTGCCCTCCTGTGCAGCAGAGCCAGCCACGGTGCCATGAACCTGGCCGCTGTCACCTTCCCCTGGTGAGCCATCTCCCCCAACAGTATCCAAAACGGTATACCTGTTTTGGAGGGAGATGACCGCAGGGGACCCCTGCACTGCCTTCCTACTCTTCCTCTGTCTGTTGGTCACCCATTCACTATCTCCCTCAGTAATTTTTATCTGCGGTGTGACCAACTCACTGAACGTGCTATCCACGACTTTCTCAGCATCGCGGATGCTCCAAAGTGAGTCCATCCGCAGCTCCAGAGCCGTCAAGCGGTCAAACAATAGCTGCAGCTGGACACACTTCCCGCAGGTGAAGGAATCAGGGATACAGGAAGGAGCCCTGAATTCCCACATCCCACAAGAGGAACATGACACGGCCCTGGGATCTCCTGCCATGACTTAACCCTTAAATTAGCTTAAGAACAACTACAATGTCAAGAGAAAAAAAAGGAAAGAAAAACTACTTACCACTCCCTTTAAGGAGTTTACTCCTTTAAATTGTTCTTAATTTAGAGAATGTTAACTACACTAGGGACCTTGATTCACTAAAAAAAAACACTACTTGCTATAAGACCTGCAGACCTTCCCTTTCTTTTTACTTTAGTTACTGTAGATAAGGAGAAATACTCACCTGAACCTACTCACCAATCAGGTGCCTCCCCTGTGTCGCGTCCCGATCTGATTCCTGACGTCACTTCGAACTCGGTCGCAGCTCCGCTCGGCTCGGCTCCTCTCAGCACTCTGAAATCCCGCCTTTTATCAGACGCTCCCTCCGCTCGGCTCGGCTCCTCTCAGCTGTTCTCAGCACTCTGAAATCCCGCCTTTTATCGGACGCTCCCTCCGCTCGGCTCGGCTCCTCTCAGCTGTTCTCAGCGCTCTGAAATCCCGCCTTTTATCGGACGCTCCCTCCGCTCGGCTTGGCTCCTCTCAGCTGTAAAAGGTTTGTTGTTAAAATCCAAAGCATAAATATTGAAGAAAAGTTCTATAAACACTGGTTTATTGGTAGCACAGTGACCAATAAAGCTGCAGTTATTTTCCTACTGGGGAAATTAGCTGTCATATTTAAACCCTCAGATTTTCCTGTTTGCAAGAAAGAAATTCTTGTAGCCAGGCCTGGAGAGCCTGAGGATGCTTTGGGATTTAGGAGGAAGAAAAATTTTCATTTATATAGCAACTTTCACAACCTCAGGACATCCCAAAGCACTTTACAGCCAATGAAATACTTTTGAGGTTAAATTACTGTTGTAACGCAGTCAATCTGCCCACAACAAGATCCCACAAAAAGCAATGAGATAAATGACCAGATAGTCTGTTTTTTTAGTGATGTTGGTTGAGGGATAAATTATGGCCCAGGAGACCCCCCCCCTGCTCTTCGTTGAAATAGTGGCCATGGGATCTTTTACATCCACCCAAGAGGGCAGACAGGGCCTCAGTTTAATGTCTCATTCGAAAGATGGCACCTCCCCCTCAGTATCACACTGGGAGCGTTGGCCTGGATTATGTGTTTAAGTCCCATGGAGTGGAGCTTGGAACCCACGACCTTCTGAGTCAGGGGAGAGAGTGCTACCCACTGAGCCACACCTGACACCTAAAAGTAAAACACAATGTCTTCACCCAAATGTAACATGCGATGTGTCTTTTATAGACATGATAATGAGGAGACTGCATGCAGGCTTAAAATCATTGAATCATAAAAAGGTTACAGCTCAGAAGGAGGCCATTCAGCCCATCGAGTCCGTGCCAGCTCTATACAAGAGCAATCCAGCTAGTCCCACTCCCCCGCCCTATCCCTGTAGCCCTGCAATTTTTTTCCTTTCAAGTACTTATCCAGTTCCCTTTTGAAGACCATGATTGAATCTGCCTCCACCACCCCCTCGGGCAGTGCATTCCAGATCATAACCACTCGCTGTGTAAAAAGGTTTTTCCTCATGTCATCTTTAATTCTTTTGCCAATCACCTTAAATCTATGTCCTCTGGTTCTTGACCCTTCCACCAATGGGAACAGTTTCTCTCTATCTACTCTGTCTAGACCCTTCGTGATTTTGAATACCTCGATCAAATCTCCTCTCAACCTTCTCTGTTCCAAGGAGAACAACCCCAGCTTCTCCAGTCTCTCCACGTAACTGAAGTCCCTCATCCCTGGGATCATTCTAGTAAATCTCCTCTGCACCCTCTCTAAGGCCTTCACATCTTTCCTAGAGTGCGGTGCCCAGAACTGGACACAATACTCCAGTGTTTTATAAAGGTTCATCATGGCTTCCTTACTTTTGTACTCTATGCCTCTATTTATAAAGCCCAGGATCCTGTATGCTTTTCTAACCGCTTTCTCAACCTGCCCTGCCACCTTCAATGATTTGTGCACATATACCCCCAGATCTCTCTGTTCCTGTACCCCTTTTAGAATTGTGCCCTCTAGTTTATATTGCCTCTCCTCATTCTTCCTACCAAAATGTATCACCTCGCATTTTTCTGCGTTAAATTTCATCTGCCACGTGTCCGCCCATGCCACCAGCCTGTCTATATCCTCTTGAAGTCTATCATTATCCTTCTCACTGTACACCCAAGTCCAAGTCATTAATATATATCAAGAAAAGCAGTGGTCCCAGCACCGACCCCTGGGGAACACCACTGTACACCTCCCTCCAGTCCGAAAAACAACCATTCACCACTACTCTCTGTTTCCTGTCCCTTAGCCAATTCTGTATCCATGCTGCCACTGCCCCCTTTTATTCCACGGGCTTCAATCTTGATAATAAGCCTACCGTGCGGCACTTTATCAAACGCCTTTTGAAAGTCCATATAAACAACATCAACCGCACTGCCCTCATCGACTCTCTCCGTTACCTCATCAAAAAACTCTATCAAGTTAGGCTTGTTGTGGAGATTGCAAAGGATCTTTGAAGCCTCAATTTTAACCCCACGCGCCCGAAAGCAAGGGGTGGGGAGGAATGCAGGGGCGAGGGGAGGGGGTTTAAAACACATCCAACAACCTACTCACCCAATCTTCGCACCGCGCGCCCCTTCAACAGGCGCGTTCTGGTCACCAAGCAGGCGAGGGCCTCATTGAAATTCAAAAGTTGGTCTCTGATGACACCATTCAGACCCCAATGTTATTTTAACCCTCGGAGGCCTGATTTGACGCCCCGTCTGGGCCTCTCCAGGAGCACCGGGCGGGAAGAAGCAGCAGGCAGAGAAAGGGATGAAAAGGTAAGTCCATTTTGTTTTTCAACAGGTTTCCTTGTGAGGCTGGAGGAGCAGGAAAGCAGCTTCTGACACAGACGGGAAGGCTAGCACTAAGCCCAGGCTTATAGGAAGAGCAGGAGGCCATTCAGCCCCTCGAGCCTATTCCTCCATTCAATTAGATCATGGCTGATCTGTATCTTAACTCCATTTACCCGCCTTGGTTCCGTAACCCTTAATCCCCTTACCCAACAAAAATCGATCAATCTCAGCTTTGAAATTTTCAATTGACCCCCAGCCTCAACAGCTTTTTGGGGGAGAGAGTTCCAGATTTCCACTCCCCTTTGTGTGAAGAAGTGCTTCCTGACATCACCCCTGAACGGCCCGGCTCTAATTTTAAGGTTCTGCCCCCTTGTTCTGGACTCCCCCCACCAGCGGAAATAGTTTCTCTCTATCTACCCTATCAAATCCATCTTCCTGCCTCTTTGACCAAGCTTTTGGTCACCTGTCCTAATATCTCCTTATGTGGCTCAGTGTCAAATTTTGTTTGATAATCGCTCCTGTGAAGCGCCTTGGGACGTTTTACTACATTAAAGGCGCTATATAAATGCAAGTTGTTGTTGTTGTAAACTCAAGGGAACAGGAGCGTTATCACAAAAATTTGACACCGAGCCACGTAAGGAGATATTCGGTCAAATGAACAAAAGCTTGGGCAAATAGTTAGGTTTTAAGGACCATCTTAGATGGCCGCCAATGGTGGAGCGATTAAAATTGGGGATGTGCAAGAGGCCAGAATTGGAGGAGTGCAGAGATCTCGGAGGGTTGTAGGGCTGGAGGTGGTTAGAGAGATAGGGAGGGGCGAGGCCATGGATGGATTTGAAAACAAGGATGAGAATTTTAAAATCGAGGCGTTCCCGGACTGGGAGCCAATGTAGGTCAGCGAGCACGGGGGGTGATGGGTGAACGGGGCTTGGTGCGAGTTAGGATAGAGTTTTGGATGAGCTCAAGTTTATGGAGGGTGGAAAATGGGAGGCCGGCCAGGAGAGCATTGGAAGAGTTGAGTCTGAAGGTACCAAAGGCATGGATGAGGGTTTCAGCAGCAGATGAGCTGAGGCAGGGGCGGAGACGGGTGATGTTACAGAGGTGGAAGTAGGCGGTCTTGGTGATGGAGCGGATATGGGGTCGGAAGCTCAGCTCAGGGTCAAATAGGACGCCAAGGTTACGAACGGTCTGGTTCAAGCCTAGGTTATGCAACCTGTCCTGATAATTTAACCCTATCAGTCTCTGCTCGCTCCCCTGTGGCGCAGTGATTTTTTTTTTATCTTCTCTATGATGTGGAGAACAACTAAAAGGGTTTAAGAGCCAAACAAGAAACAAATCCTGTTGTGCTCGAGAACATTCTATGCCTGAATGTTTGAGGCAGTGGGTTAGAGAGGCCTCAGGCAGCCCTCAGCTCTGCAATAATTCAGCTCAGAGCAGCCTGAAGTCAGTTTAATCCCCGTTAGGTGAAGTCCTTGTGACAGTTGTCGGTTATGACGCACATTGAGCTCGAGAAACCTCTCAGGCGGTTAATCTTCCTCGACAGTTTAGTGCGAGTCCCTGAGTCGCAATGTGGATCCCCTCCAACATCCTGCTCCTTTATCAGCATCCATTACAGTCCTCAAATGGTTAGTGGCCCCTCGAAATCTCCAAAGTGCCTTCTGTACTTTAACATCAGCAGAATTTCTCCCCCCACCCACCCCACTGCCCCAAACACAACTCGCTTTACGTCAAGAAAAGATAAGTCATAATCCATCAGCTTCAGAAACACTCTCAGGGCAGGTACAGCACGGGTTAGATACAGAGTAAAGCTCCCTCTACACTGTCCCATCAAACACTCCCAGGGCAGGTACAGGATTAGATACAGAGTAAAGCTCCCTCTACACTGTCCCATCAAACACTCCCAGGGCAGGTACAGGGTTAGATACAGAGTAAAGCTCCCTCTACACTGTCCCATCAAACACTGACAGGGCAGGTACAGGGTTAGATACAGAGTAAAGCTCCCTCTACACTGTCCCAGATGAGTTCAACACTTATTGCCATTTGTTCCTTCGAACCCGAATTCTCTTGAGATCTCAAGGACACAGAGTGAGTCTGAGTTGCTTTGCGGCAGTAGAAAGGGTTATTGTCAAGGTGCCTGGGAAACTAATTTGATGGGTGTGCATCCTCGATCTGATGTAGTGGGAGGGGAAGAGTCAATATCTACATTTGCATTGTGTGATGGAATGAATCAGCATTCCGACTGGTAATTACTGCAGGTTGAAGCTGATATATTGGGGGGTAATTGTAATTCCAAAGAACGGGTTGTTTGGGGGTGGGTGGACAGTATAAACAGTTGATTTCTTGAGTGGGACCTCATCCAAAACCTCCACTTCAGGGTTCAACCCGGCATGTTCGGATGTGCACACGGGCAACAGAAATCCAGAAGTCCCGTTCCCACTTAAAGCCAGCAGGCTGATACTTAAAGGGGCAATGCACCTCATTACGATAGTTGAGGTACTTAACTTTTTGTGTATTAGAAATGTAAAACGAATTTAACCTTACCTGTTCAGGTTTCCCATCGCTTCTGATTCACATCAGCTGAAATCAGGCGAGAAGGTCCGCATCCATGAGGTGAGTGAGGGCCTTTATTGCACTGCTTGTGGGCCCAGGGGAGCAGGAGTGCTTCATCCAGGCTCAACAAGCTCACCTGGCTGACAGATCGGCGGACCCCCCCCCTCGATGCTGGACCCCTCCTTCCCCCTGATGCTGGACCCCCCGATCTCCAAGGCCCACCCGATGTCGTCCACGTCCCCCCACCTCCCCCAATTTGTTCCACGGCCCAGTCCCTCTCACCCTCCCTCTCCTCTCTCTAATTCGCGACTCCTTTTTCTTCCCTCAGGCGGCCAGCCTGGCGAGTTGGAAACCTGGAATCACAAATACTTTCCTTTAATTGAGTTGCGATCGCAGATTGCGACACACTCAATTCGGACGAGATGGGTTCCCGGCTCCCAGCTAAAATTAGACCCACCTTCACCAAACTTTGATGTGGCCCCAAATTGAGACTCTTCCCCCATTTTCACTGTTGGACCAGTCTGGCCACTTTTTTTGCTTGACTCTTCCTTTCTGTAGATCGAAACTCTCCCCAGCTCCTGGTGTTTCTCTCTGCAAGGATCATAAGACTCCCTCGAGTAAAGCAATGTATTACCACTCAACCCAACAGACGCTCTGAGCTATTCCTGCCCAATGAATATGGACCAATTGGCTCACAACAATTACGCATCAGAACCCACATCACTAAAGTTTTAGTCGCAGCTAGATAGTGATCAGAGATCTTGGCAAAGCCTCAGCTTTACTAGGATGGAGCGGTAATCCTGTGAAAGTGATTGGTAGAAAGACTCAGGGCTGTGTGAATAGTTACAGAGATAAATAGTTACAGAGATAGGGAGCCCAATTAGTTCTTATGAAGTAAAGTTGACCTATCATCTGAAGATGGCCTCCCCCCACCCCTATCTCTGGAACCTCCTCCAGCCCCTACAACCCTCCGAGATCTCTGCGCTCCTCCAATTCTGGCCTCTTGCGCATCACCGAGTTCCTTCGCCCCGCCATTGGCGGCCGTGCCTTCAGCTGCCTGAGCCCTAAGCTCTGGAATTCCCTCCCTAAACCCCTCCGCTTCTCTCTCCTCATTTAAGACACTTCTTAAAAACCACATCTTTGACCAAGCTTTTGGTCACCTGTCCTAATATCTCCTTATGTGGCTCGATGTCAAATTTTGTTTGATAATCGCTCCTGTGAAGCACCCTGGGACTTTTCACTACGTTAAAGGTGCTATATAAATGCGAGTTATAGAGTCATAGAGTCATAGAGTTATACAGCACGGATAGAGGCCCTTCGGCCCATCGTGTCCGCGCCGGCCATCAAGCCCAGTCTAATCTAATCCCATATTCCAGCATTTGGTCCGTAGCCTTGTATGCTATGGCATTTCAAGTGCTCATCCAAATGCTTCTTGTTGTTGTTGTTGTTGCTGCCCACCTCTACCTCAACCCACCTGCTGCTGAATCCCTGACCCACACCTTTAGGACCTCCAGACCCCTATTCCTATCCTCCATCCTCTGTAAATTTCAGATCATCCAAAACTCTGCTGCCCCGTATCCTAACTCGCACCAAGTCCCGTTCACCCATCACCCCTTGTGCTCGCTGACCTACATTGGCTCCCGGTCCCCCAGCATCTCATCCATGTATTTAAACCCCTCCCTACCTCTGTTACCTTCTCTGGTGCTGTAGCACCCCCCGCCCCCCCCATGAACTCTCTGCTCCTCTCACTCTGGCCTCCTTTGCCTCCCCTTTCCCTTCGTTCCACCAATGGCAGCCATATCTTTAGGCCCTAATCTCTGGAATTCCCTCCCTAAACCTCTCCACCTCTCTCTCCTCCTTTAAGACTCTCCTTAAAACCCACCTCTTTGACCGAGTTTTTGCTCGGAATTATCTCTCGATACCTCCTTTGGCTCAGCGTCCAATTATTCCTTGTTCCCGTGCCGAGCGCCTTGGGGCATTTTTCGATGTTGGAGGTGTTTTCTCGGTCCTTGTTGTGGGTATGTTGTGATTGGATTCAGAACGATGAACCTGTGCTGGTTTTCTCTCCATGTTTAGAGTTGATTGCTCCACAGATGAGATTCTCATCAGTCTCATCCTGTTGTGTTTTGAAGCGTGGACCCTATTGAGAGGCTGAGGCTCTCGTCTCCGATCACCTTGCAAATCCAAGCAGATGTGGGGGAGGGGAGGTCAGAAAGTTCACCGTCATTTCATTCACTGGGAAGAAACAACTTGTGGGCTGTGAGAGGGGACTGTGCGTGACAGGAATAACAATACCAGTTAAAGGAGCCGGGAGTCGGAATGAATAAATCATAGACAGACATGAGAAAGTGAAAGGATTTTAATGAGGACCTGCTCTCCAGTGGAACAAATCTGCCTTTTGCCAGTTGTATTGCCAGCCCTATCTCTATAACCTCCTCCAGACCAACACCCCTCCCTATCTCTGTAACCTCCTCCAGCCCAACACCCCTCCCTATCTCTGTAACCTCCTCCAGCCCTACACCCCTCCCTATCTCTGTAACCTCCTCCAGCCCTACACCCCTCCCTATCTCTGTAACCTCCTCCAGACCAACACCCCTCCCTATCTCTGTAACCTCCTCCAGCCCTACACCCCTCCCTATCTCTGTAACCTCCTCCAGCCCTACACCCCTCCCTATCTCTGTAACCTCCTCCAGACCAACACCCCTCCCTATCTCTGTAACCTCCTCCAGCCCTACACCCCTCCCTATCTCTGTAACCTCCTCCAGACCAACACCCCTCCCTATCTCTGTAACCTCCTCCAGCCCTACACCCCTCCCTATCTCTGTAACCTCCTCCAGCCCAACACCCCTCCCTATCTCTGTAACCTCCTCCAGCCCTACACCCCTCCCGATCTCTGTAACCTCCTCCAGCCCTACAACCCTCCGAGATCTCTGTGCTCCTCCAATTCTTTTTTTTTATTCATTCATGGGATGTGGGCGTCGCTGGCGAGGCGAGCATTTATTGCCCATCCCGAATTGCCCTTGAGAAGGTGGTGGTGAGCCGCCTTCTTGAACCGCTGCAGTCCGTGTGGTGACGGTTCTCCCACAGTGCTGTTCGGAAGGGAGTTCCAGGATTTTGACCCAGCGACGATGAAGGAACGGCGATATATTTCCAAGTCGGGATGGTTTGTGACTTGGAGGGGAACGTGCAGGTGGTGTTGTTCCCATGTGCCTGCTGCCCTTGTCCTTCTAGGTGGTAGAGGTCGCAGTTTTGGGAGGTGCTGTTGAAGAAACCTTGGCGAGTTGCTGCAGTGCATCCTGTGGATGGTGCACACTGCAGCCACGGTGCGCCGGTGGTGAAGGGAGTGAATGTTTAGGGTGGTGGATGGGGTGCCAATCAAGTGGGCTGCTTTGTCCTGGATGGTGTCAAGCTTCTTGAGTGTTGTTGGAGCTGCACTCATCCAGGCAAGTGGAGAGTATTCCATCACACTCCTGACTTGTGCCTTGTAGATGGTGGAAAGGCTTTGGGGAGTCAGGAGGTGAGTCACTCGCCGCAGAATACCCAGCCTCTGACCTGCTCTCGTAGCCACAGTATTTATATGGCTGGTCCAGTTAAGTTTCTAATCAATGGTGACCCCCAGGATTTTGATGGTGGGGGATTCGGCGATGGTAATGCTGTTGAATGTCAAGGGGAGGTGGTTAGACTCTCTCTTGTTGGAGATGGTCATTGCCTGGCACTTGTCTGGCGCAAATGTTACTTGCCACTTATCAGCCCAAGCCTGGATGTTGTCCAGGTCTTGCTGCATGCGGGCATGGACTACTTCATTTTTTGAGGGGTTGTGAATGCAACTGAATTCTGTGCAATCATCAGCGAACATCCCCATTTCTGACCTTATGATGGAGGGAAGGTCATTGACGAAGCAGCTGAAGATGGTTGGGCCTAGGACACTGCCCTGAGGAACTCTTGAAGCAATGCCCTGGGGCTGAGATGATTGGCCTCCAACAACCACTACCATCTTCCTTTGTGCTAGGTATGACTCCAGCCACTGGAGAGTTTTCCCCCTGATTCCCATTGACTTCAATTTTACTAGAGCTCCTTGGTGCCACACTCGATCAAATGCTGCCTCGATGTCAAGGGCAGTCACTCTCACCTCACCTCTGGAATTCAGCTCTTTTGTCCATGTTTGGACCAAGGCTGTGATGAGGTCTGGAGCCGAGTGGTCCTGGCAGAACCCAAACTGAGCATCGGTGAGCAGATTATTGGTGAGTAAGTGCCGCTTGATAGCACTGTCGACGACACCTTCCATCACTTTGTTGATGATTGAGAGTAGACTGATGGGGCGGTAATTGGCCGGATTGGATTTGTCCTGCTTTTTGTGGACAGGACATACCTGGGCAATTTTCCACGTTGTCGGGTGGATGCCAGTGTTGTAGCTGTACTGGAACAGTTTGGCTAGAGGCGCAGCTAGTTCTGGAGCACAAGTCCGGGACTACAGCTGGGATGTTGTCAGGGCCCATAGCTTTTGCTGTATCCAGTGCACTCAGCCGTTTCTTGATATCAGGTGGAGTGAATCGAATTGGCTGAAGGCTGGCTTCTGTGATGGTGGGGATATCGGGAGGAGGCCGAGATGGATCATCCACTCGGCACTTCTGGCTGAAGATGGTTGCAAACGCTTTAGCCTTGTCTTTTGCACTCACGTGCTGGACTCCGCCATCATTGAGGATGGGAATGTTTACAGAACCTCCTCCTCCCGTTAGTTGTTTAATTGTCTGCCACCATTCACGACTGGATGTGGCAGGACTGCAGAGCTTTGATCTGATCCGTTGGTTGTGGAATCGCTTAGCTCTGCAGATTTTAATCACTCCACCATTGGCGGCCGTGCCTTCAGCTGCCTCAGCCCTGAGCTCTGGAATTCCCTCCCTAAGCCTCTTTACCTCTCTCTCTTCCTTTAAGACGCTCCTTAAAACCTACCTCTTTGATCAAGCTTTTGATCACCTGTCCTAATATCTCCTTACTTGGCTCGGTGTCAAATTTTGTTTGATAATCGCTCCTGTGAAGCGCCTTGGGACATTTTACTACGTTAAAGGCGCTATATAAATGCAAATTGTTGTTGTTGATATGGGGGCAGGGTGGGAAGAGGTAATTAGGGAGGGAGGAGGCTCGTCTGCCGTACAAACACCAGCATGGACCAGTTGGGCAGAATGGCCTGTTTCTGCGCTGTAGATGCGATGTAACGAGTGTTAGGGCATCACATTCCTTGGAACAGTGTAACCAAGGTGTCAGCCATGTCTTGGTGGGTAAAACTCTTGCCTCTGAGTCCGAAGGCTTGTGGGTTCAAGTCCTGCTCCAGTGATGTAAGTATATATTTCTAGGCTGACACTCTCAGTACTGAGGGAGTGCTGCACTGCTGGAGGTGCCGCTTTTGGATGAGACGAGGCTCTGTCTCGGTTTAACATTTCATCCAGAAGCTCCCCTGACCACTATTTCAAAGAAGAGCAGGGGAGTTCTCCCCAGTGTCCTGGTTAACATTTATCCCTCAACCAACATCACTAAAAACCTTTTAATTGGTCATTTATCTCATTGCTGTTTGTGGGATCTTGCTGTGTGTAAATTGGCTGCCGCGTTTCCTACATTACAACAGTGACTACACTTCAAAAGCACTTCACGGGCTGTAAAACACTTTGGGACGTCCTGAGGTGGTGAAAAGTGCGATCGAAATGGGAGTTCTTTCTTTCTCCCACTTTTTCAAACAAAACATAATTATTGATTGGCTTTCAATAGAAGCCGTTTGTGGAGGTACAATGGGCAGACTGCTTCAGCTGGTGGATTGCTCCCTGCTGCCAAGTTGTCTGGTCCTGCACTCAAACAGGCCCTCGTTACAATCTCGTGACATTGAGCCATTGCCAAGTAAGCAAAGCGTTGGAAACAGGTCAAGTAGACACGGAGTCCGTTACTGGTCACTGCAGGGGCTGTGGGAAACTTGCCCAGTCCGAGAGGAGCTGGGAGATTAACAGGGATCAGGTTTTGTGAATGAGACGCAGCCAGTGACACGTGGGTTGGCTGCTTGCTCGTTCCCAAGGCAGAGCCAGACACCAAATGAAAGGGGAAGTATTGGCTGCTCGATAACAGAGTAGAGTCGAGCTTTGAGTAGCCATGGACCTGTACTGGATCAGTTTACACAGAGCCCGCACATGCTCAATATAATCGCCTCCCTTAATGCTAATCAGGCATCTTAAGCTTCAGAAATCTAGAAGAAAGTTACTGATTGTTAGACTTATGATGAGACATTAAAATCAAGGCCCCGCCAGCCATCTCAGTAAAATATCCCAGGGTGCTATTCGAAGAAGAGAGAGGGAGTCCTCCCCGGTGTCCTGGCCAATATTTACCCCTCAACCAACACCTCTAAAAACACAGTCTTTTATCGCATCGCGTTTCCTACATTACAACAGTGACTATACTTCAAAAAGTACTTCATTGGCTGTAAAGCGCTTTGGGACATCCTGAGGTCATGAAAGGTGCTGTAGAAATGCAAATCTTTCTTTTTTATTATGGTGCAGGTCAAAGGGGGATGTGAGAGGGAGTTTAAGAAAGTCAGAATGCAGTCAGGATATCGAGGGCAGAGTCACGCATAGGTTGTTGGGAACTATCTACCTGACAGGAACATCCTGTTAAGATTTTGGAAATGTACTCCCCTCTCCCATCCCCCATTGTAAGTGGCCTGGTGCTGAGACCCACAGTCTAGGGAGGTCCTGGGTTCCACTCCCCGTCTCTGACCTACGCCAGGATGGTGAAAGAGGGCTAGAATTGTCCCCCAGTTCCCCAGAGCTTGGTAAAGGAGCATCGAGGTCAGGATGGTTACTCCTAATTGCTCTCCAGTGCCTCAAGCTGGAAAGGGTCTGGACATCAGGCTGAGTTGTGAAGCCTCCATGGTCGAATAACCAGCCGGCACTGACTGTCTAGACTTGCAGGTTGCAGAATGGCCACTTGAGTCCAGTACCGGAGGATTGTTAGTGCCTGTGGAGATTACCCCAGAAAGAGTCTGTCCCTTCAGCTGAAGGGAGGACAAATCGCAAAGTCAGGCAGCTGCTCACTGCTTCTTAGTCACCGAGAGCTCTGGAATTGGGCGGCAGACCCGTCTGGAGGAGAACAGACCAGAGTCCGTCACTGAGCCGATCGACCCGTTCCCTTTCGGATGCTGATCGGCCTCTTTCTAATTTTATTCTGGGAGCTAATAGTGAGATACACACACTCACATTCACACACACACACACACACTCACACACATACACACACTCGCACACACACTCACACTCACACACGTACACGTACACACACAACCACACACACACTCACACACCTACACTCACACACACTCACACACACACTCACACTCACACACAAGTACACACACACTCACACACACTCACACTCACACTCACACACGTACACACTCACACACACGCTCACACACGCACACGCACACACTCACACACACACACACTCACACATGTACACACACACTCACACATGTACACACACTCACACTCTCACACACGCTCACACTCACACACGTACACACACTCACACTCACACACGTACACACACTCACACACACGTACACACACACACTCACACATGTACACACACTCACACACACACGTACACACACTCACACATGCACACACACACACGCACACACACTCACACTCACACACGTACACTCACACTCACACACGCACACACTCACACAAATACACACACACTCACAAATACACACACAATCACACTCACACACACAAATACACACTCACAGATACATACACGCACTCACAGATACACACTCACACTCTCACAGATACACACACACACAAATACACACACACGCTCACACACAAATACACACACACACAAATACACTCACACACACACTCACACACACAAGTACACACACACAAATACACACACACTCACACAAATACACACACACACACAAATACACACACAATCACACACACAAATACACACTCACAGATACACACTCACTCTCACAGATACACTCACACACACTCACAAAGACACACTCACACGCTCACTCACAGATACACACTCACACTCTCACAGATACACTCATACACGTGCATGCACACACTCACAGATACACACACATACACATTTACATATGCACATACTCACACACACATTCACATACACTCACACACAGGTATACACACACATACACACACACTCTCAGAAATGCACGCACACACCCACATACAAACACTCACACATAGAGACACACCCACTCACACACAAACTCACACGCGCACACACATATGCACAAACATGTGCACACAAACACATACTCACACACCTCCCCCACCCCACACACGCACACACACAGACTAACATACACACACGCACACAGTAAATCTCTGTGCTGTAGTTCATAAAATTCCAGCTGGAACAGGCTGAGCCCAGCAAATACTGACCTGGAGCAATACAGCAGTGAGCTGCAGTCGGACGTGAGCAGAAGTCCTGATTCGCATCTTGCCTGACCTCACTGTGGCTGCAGGGGACACAGATACCCTGGACTCTCTCCTTCACACGGCACTCCCAACAACTGACGCTACAGAGCGTCCGATTACAAAGTAGCACTCGCTCCAGGGTTTCTCTGAAGAGTGTTCTGTGTGTCCAATAAATTGGGCAGATGCATCTTTGTGTCTTGTAAGGAGCGTGGCAAACGGATATTTGATTATTGAAATAAGGAGAAATTTTTAAGTTACTTTTAAACCACTTTCTATATTTTATTCAGTTTACTCACTTCTTATGGAACTTGTCAAAAAAAAACAATCAGAAATCTCGAGTTCCCAAGTCTCAGCTGATACAAGCAGAGTGTGCTGTGGTACCCGGCATACAGAGCACAAGAGTCCAGTGTCTCTCTGTCTCTGTCTATCTGTCTGTCTCTCTCTCTGTCTGTATGTCTGTCTGTCTGTCTCTCTCTCTCTCCCCTTCTCTCTCTCCCTCTCTGTCTCTCTCCATCTCTCCCTGTCTCTGTCTGTCTGTCTGTCTCTCTCTCTCTCTCTGTCTCTCCCTGTCTCTGTCTGTCTGTCTGTCTGTCTCTCTCTGTGTCTAGGACTCTGTATCTGTTTCTGTCTCTGTGTTTGACTACTTACCTTCCTCTCTCAGCAATTAGTTAATAGTAAAAGAGATTGAAGTTTTGAGCACAACATATTGATACAATTTCTCCATAAATCAGTGAGGAAACGATCTCTCCAGGAGCCACATCACGTGATTTTAAGGAAATTAGACAATGACACAACTGAGTGCTCGACTCAAAATTTAGCCTCATGCATCACTTTCCATCTTTGCTGATCCAAGCAAGTTCTGGATTGCTTAAACATATCTCCACATCGATAAAAATAGTCTCAAAACACACACAAACACCATTAACTGAATAAAAATGCCGAGCAAACACTCCAAGGGCAGGTACAGCACGGGTGAGATACAGAGTAAAGCTCCCTCTACACTGTCCCATCAAACACTCCCAGGGCAGGTACAGGGTTAGATACAGAGTAAAGCTCCCTCTACACTGTCCCATCAAACACTCCCAGGGCAGGAACAGGGTTAGATACAGAGTAAAGCTCCCTCTACACTGTCCCAATAATGCGATTCATCCTCAACCTCAGAAATGTTACAGACTTATGATATTTCCATTTCTGATATCTGGCACTCAGAGTGAATACTGAAAAGTTTCTATAATTTTGCAAAAGTATGGAAATTTTTCTTTACAGCATTCACTTCAGTCCATTGAAACTTGGATTGAATCTGCCTGATCTCCTTTCACTTCTGTCCCCTGGACCTATTTGATTCGATGGAGTTGGATGTTGCTTTATTTATTGAGTTGCTTTCTTATCATTCCAGTGGGTTGCTGTCCAGGAGTGAGGAGATTAAGATGATACTTGGTTGCCTATTTTTGACATAATCCTGAGGGTATTTGGACGGTACAGTTAGGCTGATTGCCCCTGAGCTCGGGAGGAGGAAATATCAGCCACACACCCTGAATCTGACTGCTGTCTGTCCTGTCCGGCTGGGACCAGTGCATGTCCCGAGATTTGGTACAAACACAACCAGGCTCAGCAGCGACATCCCCCAAGGTCAGATGGCCGACTAACACTCAGTGTCCAGGCTGCCGATGTCTGTGGATCTGTGCCCCAGTGTGAGGAACTACCTTCAGGGAAGATTGAAGAGAGAGACGAAGGGGGAGTAAAGCAATGTGGGACTGGTGACTATATTCAGCTGAGGTTTGATAATCTTGTATTCTCGCCATTTTAGTGTAAAAGAAAGATGGAACTTGCATTTATAAAACACCTTTCATGGCCTCAGACGTCCCAAAGTGCATTCCAGCCAATGAAGTGGTTTTGAAGTGCAGTCACTGTTGTAATGTAGGAAACACGGCAGCCAGTTTGCGCACAGCAAGATCCCACAAACAGCAATGTGATAATGACCAGATAATCTGTTTTAATGATGTTGGTTGAGGGATAAATATTGCCGGGACACCGGGGAGAACTCCCCTGCTCTTCTTCCAATAGTGCCATGGGGAGTTTTACATCAACCCAAGAGGGCAGACGGGACCTCGGTATAATGTCTGATCTGAAAGACGGCACCTCCAACAGTGCAGCACTCCCTCAGTCCTGCCCCTCCGACAGTGCAGACTCTCTCAGTACTGACCCTCCGACAGTGAAGCACTCCCTCAGTACTGACCCTCCGACAGTGCAGCGCTCCCTCAGTACTGACCCTCCGACAGTGCAGCACTCCCTCAGTACTGCCCCTCCGACAGTGAAGCACTCCCTCAGTACTGACCCTCCGACAGTGCAGCTCTCCCTCAGTACTGACCCTCCGACAGTGCGGCGCTCCCTCAGTACTGACCCTCCGACAGTGCAGACTCTCTCAGTACTGACCCTCCGACAGTGAAGCACTCCCTCAGTACTGACCCTCCGACAGTGCAGCGCTCCCTCAGTACTGACCCTCCGACAGCGCAGCACTCCCTCAGTCCTGCCCCTCCGACAGTGCAGACTCTCTCAGTACTGACCCTCCGACAGTGAAGCACTCCCTCAGTACTGACCCTCCGACAGTGCAGCGCTCCCTCAGTACTGACCCTCCGACAGCGCAGCACTCCCTCAGTACTGACCCTCCGACAGTGCGGCGCTCCCTCAGTACTGACCCTCCGACAGTGCAGACTCTCTCAGTACTGACCCTCCGACAGTGAAGCACTCCCTCAGTACTGACCCTCCGACAGTGCAGCGCTCCCTCAGTACTGACCCTCCGACAGCGCAGCACTCCCTCAGTCCTGCCCCTCCGACAGTGCAGACTCTCTCAGTACTGACCCTCCGACAGTGCAGCGCTCCCTCAGTACTGACCCTCCGACAGTGCAGACTCCCTCAGTACTGACCCTCCGACAGTGCAGCACTCCCTCAGTACTGACCCTCCGACAGTGCAGCGCTCCCTCAGTACTGACCCTCCGACAGCGCAGCACTCCCTCAGTACTGACCCTCCGACAGTGCGGCGCTCCCTCAGTACTGACCCTCCGACAGTGCAGCGCTCCCTCAGTACTGACCCTCCGACAGTGCAGACTCCCTCAGTACTGACCCTCCGACAGTGCAGCACTCCCTCAGTACTGACCCTCCGACAGTGCTGCACTCCCTCAGTACTGACCCTCCGACAGTGCAGACTCCCTCAGTACTGACCCTCCGACAGTGCTGCACTCCCTCAGTACTGACCTTCAGACAGTGCAGCGCTCCCTCAGTACTGACCCTCCGACAGTGCAGCACTCCCTCAGTACTGACCCTCCCACAGTGCAGCGCTCCCTCAGTACTGACCCTCCGACAGTGCAGCACTCCCTCAGTACTGACCCTCCGACAGTGCTGCATTCCCTCAGTACTGACCCTCCGACAGTGCTGCTCTCCCTCAGTACTGACCCTCCGACAGTGCTGCATTCCCTCAGTACTGACCCTCCGACAGTGCTGCTCTCCCTCAGTACTGCGCTGGGAGCGTCGGCCTGGATTATATCCTCGGATGAGACTTTCGAACGTTGTGATACATGCCTTGTGTTTTCAGGATTGACACCAATGAGAGTACAGCAGGCAGGCAGCAGGCCATTAACACGGTGCACGGGCTGTCGAGGGACACTTTGTGCTTAATGGCTGAGTTTGGGAACAGGCTGCAGGTGGAGTCTTTTCCAAATTATTGCTTTACATTTAGGCTTCCAGATCAATTGAACGACAGAGGCATCTCGCTGGGTGCATGGGGCTTCTCATGGATGCATTTCACACAGAAAGCAAACCCCTGCGGTGAGTTCACGGCAAATATCCCATTGGACTTACTTTTGCAGTTTGCCGATTTTGTTGGATTATAACTGAAGGTAAATCCTCTGAGACGATTATTTGCAGATTTAGTAAATTAAAAATCAAATGAAAGGAGGAGATTTAACAAGAATTTAAATTTTCCCCTCAAATATTTGGCAGAAAAGATATTAACCCTTTAGAGACTGTGATAGGGTCCGTGCATTAATATGTAAACAGAGTGAAGATTATTCATTAAGGATAGCTGTAAACAATTTTACAACACCAAGTTATAGTCCAGCAATTTTATTTTAAATTCACAAGCTTTCGGAGATTTTCTCCTTCCTCAGGCAAATGTTTCAAGATCTCCTTGAAGCCTACGCATTTATACATATTGAACAATAAAACATGGTGTTTACAGACTGCCCCTGCAACTGCCCGTTGCCAAGGCAATCACCGTGTTCAGACAGAGAGGTGTTACCTGCAGAACCTCCGAATACACATTCAACAAAAAAACAAACAGGGAAAAAAAACAGAGAAAAAAAAACACAGAGAGAGGCAGAAACATCCGGAAGGCAGAGAGAGCCAGCAAATGACCCATTATATTAAAAACAGATAACATTTGTTCGCTGGTGGGGTAACGTGTAGCGTGACATGAACCCAAGATCCCGGTTGAGGCCGTCCTCATGGGTGCGGAACTTGGCTATCAATTTCTGCTCGACAATTTTGCGTTGTCGTGTGTCTCGAAGGCCGCCTTGGAGTACGCTTACCCGAAGGTCGGTGGATGAATGTCCATGACTGCTGAAGTGTTCCCCGACTGGGAGGGAACCCTCCTGTTTGGCGATTGTTGCGCGGTGTCCGTTCATCCGTTGTCGCAGCGTCTGCATGGTCTCGCCAATGTACCATGCTCTGGGGCATCCTTTCCTGCAACGTATGAGGTAGACAACGTTGGCTGAGTCACAGGAGTATGAACCATGCACCTGGTGGGTGGTGTCATCTCGTGTGATGGTGGTATCTGTGTCGATGATCTGGCATGTCTTGCAGAGGTTACCGTGGCAGGGTTGTGTGGCGTCGTGGACGCTGTTCTCTTGAAAGCTAGGTAGTTTGCTGCGAACGATGGTCTGTTTGAGGTTGGGTGGCTGTTTAAAGGCGAGTAGTGGAGGTGTGGGGATGGCCATAGCGAGGTGTTTGTCCTCATTGATGACATGTTGAAGGCTGCGGAGAACATGGCGTAGTTTCTCCGCTCCGGGGAAGTACTGGACGACAAAGGGTACTCTGTTGGTTGCGTCCCGTGTTAGTCTCCTGAGGAGGTCTATGCGATTTTTTGCTGTGGCCCGTCGGAACTGTCGATCGATGAGTCGAGCGTCATATCCCGTTCTTACTAGGGCGTCTTTCAGCGTCTGTAGGTGTCCATCGCGTTCCTCCTCGTCTGAGCAGACCCTGTGTATTCGCAGGGCCTGTCCATAGGGGATGGCCTCTTTGACGTGGTTAGGGTGGAAGCTGGAAAAGTGGAGCATCGTGAGGTTGTCCGTGGGCTTGCGGTAGAGTGAGGTGCTGAGGTGCCCGTCTTTGATGGAGATTCGTGTGTCCAAGAAAGAAACTGATTCTGAGGAGTAGTCCATGGTGAGCTTGATGGTGGGATGGAACTTGTTGATGTTATCGTGTAGTCTCTTTAGTGATTCCTTGCCGTGGGTCCATAGAAAGAAAATGTCGTCGATGTATCTGGTGTATAGTGTTGGTTGGAGGTCTTGTGCAGTGAAGAAGTCCTGCTCGAACTTGTGCATGAAAATGTTGGCGTATTGGGGTGCGAATTTGGTCCCCATGGCTGTTCCGTGTGTTTGGGTAAAGAACTGGTTATCGAAGGTGAAGACATTGTGATCCAGGATGAAGCGGATGAACTCATACAACTCATCCGCTTCATCCTGGATACAACTCATCCGCTTCATCCTGGATCACAATGTCTTCACCTTCGATAACCAGTTCTTTACCCAAACACACGGAACAGCCATGGGGACCAAATTCGCACCCCAATACGCCAACATTTTCATGCACAAGTTCGAGCAGGACTTCTTCACTGCACAAGACCTCCAACCAACACTATACACCAGATACATCGACGACATTTTCTTTCTATGGACCCACGGCAAGGAATCACTAAAGAGACTACACGATAACATCAACAAGTTCCATCCCACCATCAAGCTCACCATGGACTACTCCTCAGAATCAGTTTCTTTCTTGGACACACGAATCTCCATCAAAGACGGGCACCTCAGCACCTCACTCTACCGCAAGCCCACGGACAACCTCACGATGCTCCACTTTTCCAGCTTCCACCCTAACCACGTCAAAGAGGCCATCCCCTATGGACAGGCCCTGCGAATACACAGGGTCTGCTCAGACGAGGAGGAACGCGATGGACACCTACAGACGCTGAAAGACGCCCTAGTAAGAACGGGATATGACGCTCGACTCATCGATCGACAGTTCCGACGGGCCACAGCAAAAAATCGCATAGACCTCCTCAGGAGACTAACACGGGACGCAACCAACAGAGTACCCTTTGTCGTCCAGTACTTCCCCGGAGCGGAGAAACTACGCCATGTTCTCCGCAGCCTTCAACATGTCATCAATGAGGACAAACACCTCGCTATGGCCATCCCCACACCTCCACTACTCGCCTTTAAACAGCCACCCAACCTCAAACAGACCATCGTTCGCAGCAAACTACCTAGCTTTCAAGAGAACAGCGTCCACGACGCCACACAACCCTGCCACGGTAACCTCTGCAAGACATGCCAGATCATCGACACAGATACCACCATCACACGAGATGACACCACCCACCAGGTGCATGGTTCATACTCCTGTGACTCAGCCAACGTTGTCTACCTCATACGTTGCAGGAAAGGATGCCCCAGAGCATGGTACATTGGCGAGACCATGCAGACGCTGCGACAACGGATGAACGGACACCGCGCAACAATCGCCAAACAGGAGGGTTCCCTCCCAGTCGGGGAACACTTCAGCAGTCATGGACATTCATCCACCGACCTTCGGGTAAGCGTACTCCAAGGCGGCCTTCGAGACACACGACAACGCAAAATTGTCGAGCAGAAATTGATAGCCAAGTTCCGCACCCATGAGGACGGCCTCAACCGGGATCTTGGGTTCATGTCACGCTACACGTTACCCCACCAGCGAACAAATGTTATCTGTTTTTAATATAATGGGTCATTTGCTGGCTCTCTCTGCCTTCCGGATGTTTCTGCCTCTCTCTGTGTTTTTTTTTCTCTGTTTTTTTTCCCTGTTTGTTTTTTTGTTGAATGTGTATTCGGAGGTTCTGCAGGTAACACCTCTCTGTCTGAACACGGTGATTGCCTTGGCAACGGGCAGTTGCAGGGGCAGTCTGTAAACACCATGTTTTATTGTTCAATATGTATAAATGCGTAGGCTTCAAGGAGATCTTGAAACATTTGCCTGAGGAAGGAGAAAATCTCCGAAAGCTTGTGAATTTAAAATAAAATTGCTGGACTATAACTTGGTGTTGTAAAATTGTTTACAATTGTCAACCCCAGTCCATCACCGGCATCTCCACATCATTAAGGATAGCAACAGAGGACGGGAGTGGGTGGTGCAGTGGGTCAGACTCTGGTCTTTCACCGATAGAACCTAGAGGAGACTTCAGATTCTGGGATATCTCCATTGGAGCAGGGAAAGCTAAAAGGAGATCTAATCGAGGTTTTCTTCAATTACGTAGGGTTTTGATACAGTGACTAGAGAAAGATAATTTCCTCTGGTTGGACAAGGGGTCATCAAATTAAAATTGTCATTTAAGAATATAAGGACATAAGAAATAGGAGCAGGAGTAGGCCATTCGGCCCCTCGAGCCTGCTCCGCCATTCAATCAGATCATGGCTGATCTTCGACCTCAACTCCACTTTCCCGCCCGATCCCCATATCCCTCAGTTCCCCTAGAGTCCAAAAATCTATTGCTCTCAGCCTTGAATATACTCAACAACTGAGCATCCACAGCCCTCTGGGGTAGAGAATTCCAAAGATTCACAACCCTCTACGTGAAAAAATTCCTCCTCATCTCAGTCTTGAATGGCCGACCCCTTATCCTGAGTCTATGCCCCCGAGTTCTACACTCTTCAACCAGGGGAAACAATCTCTCAGCATCTACCCTGTCAAGCCCTAATGTGGAGATGCCGGTGATGGACTGGGGTTGACAATTGGAAACAATTTTACAACACCAAGTTATAGTCCAGCAATTATATTTTAAATTCACAAGCTTTCGGAGGCTTCCTCCTTCCTCAGGTGAACATTGTTGGAAATGTTCCAACATCGTTCACCTGACGAAGGAGGAAGCCTCCGAAAGCTTGTGAATTTAAAATAAAATTGCTGGACTATAACTTGGTGTTGTAAAAAAGCCCTAATGTGTTATCTTATATGTTAAACACATCGTACATGTTTCAATTAGATCACCTCTCATTCTTCTAAACTCCAGAGAGTATCGGCCCATTCTACTCAATCTCTCCTCACAGGACAACCCTCTCATCCCAGGAATTAATCCAGTGAACCTTTGTTGTACCGCCTCTAAGGCAAGTATATCCTTCCTTAGTTAAGGAGACCAAAACTGTATAAAGTACTCCAGGTGAGGCCTCACCAAAGCCCTGTACAATAGTAAGACTTCCTTACTCTTGTACTCCACACCCATACAATAAAGGCCAACATACCATTTGCTTTCCTAATTGCTTGCTGTACCTGCACACTAACTTTTTGTGTTTCTTATATGAGGACACCAAGTCTCTTTGAACACCAACATTTAATAGTTTCTCACCATTTAAAAAATATTCTGTTTTTCTATTCTTCCGACCAAAGTGAATAACCTCACATTTCCCCACATTATACTCCATCTGCCACCTTCTTGCCCACTCACTTAACCTGTCTATATCCCTTTGCAGACTCTTTGTATCCTCCTCACAGCTTACTTTCCCACCTAGCTTTGTATTGTCAGCAAACTTGGATACATTACACTCGGTCCCTTCATCTAAGTCGTTAATATAGATTGTAAATAGCTGAGGCCCAAGCACTGATCCTTGTGGCACCCCACTAGTTACAGCCTGACAACCTGAGAATGATCCGTTTATCCCTACTCTATGTTTTCTGTCCATTAACCAATCCTCTATCCATGCTGATATATTACCCCCAACCCCATGAGCCCTTACCTTGTGTAACAACCTTTTATGTGGCACTTTATCGAATGTCTTTTGAAAATCCAAATATACTACATCCACTGGTTCCCCTTTATCCACCCTGCTAGTTACATCCTCAAAAAACTCTAATAAATTTGTCAAACATGATTTCCCTTTCATAAAACCATGTTGACTCTGCCTAATCATATTATATTAATCACCTTAATAATGGATTCCAGTATTTTCCCGACGACCGATGTCAGGCTAACTGGCCTGTAGTTCCCTGTTTTCTCTCCCTCCTTTCTTCAATAGCGGGGTTACATTTGCTATCCTCCAGTCCACTGGGACCGTTCCAGAATCTAGAGAATTTTGGAAGATCACAACCAATGCATCCACTATCTCTGCAGCCACCTCTTTTAGAACCCTAGGATGTAGGTCATCAGGTCCTGGGGATTTGTCGGCTTTTAGTCCTATTTGAGAGTCTAGTACTTTTTCTCGAGTGATATTTATTGTGTTAAGTTCCTCACTCTCATTTACCCCTTGGTTACCCACTATTTCTGGTTTGCTTTTTGTGTCTTCTACTGTGAAGACAGATACAAAATATTTGTTTAACATATCTGCCATTTCCTGATTCCCCATTATAATTTCTCCTGTCTCAGCCTCTAAGGGACCCATGTTTACTTTTTCTACTCTCTTCTTTTTCACATACTTGTAGAAGCTCTGATCCCACAGCCCTACTCTCTCCCCATAGCCCTGAATCAAACCCAAACTTTTAAAAATTTGTTTATGGGATGTTGGTGTCGCTGGCAAGGCCAGCATTTATTGCCCATCCCTAATTGCCCTTGAGAAGGTGGTGGTGAGCCGCCTTCTTGAACCGCTGCAGTCCGTGTGGTGAAGGTTCTCCCACAGTGCTGTTAGGAAGGGAGTTCCAGGATTTTGACCCAGTGACGATGAAGGAATGGCGATATATTTCCAAGTCGGGATGGTGTGTGACTTGGAGGGGAACGTGCAGGTGGTGTTGTTCCCATGTGCCTGCGAGTTGCTGCAGTGCATCCTGTGGATGGTACACACTGCAGCCATGGTGCGTGGTGGTGAAGGGAGTGAATGTTTAGGGTGGTGGATGGGGTGCCTATCAAGCGGGCTGCTTTATCTTGGATGGTGTCGAGCTTCTTGAGTGTTGTTGGAGCTGCACTCATCCAGGCAAGTGGAGAGTATTCCATCACACTCCTGACTTGTGCCTTGTAGATGGTGGAAAGGCTTTGGGGAGTCAGGAGGTGAGTCACTCGCCGCAGAATACCCAGCCTCTGACCTGCTCTTGTAACCACCATATTTATTTGGCTGGTCCAGTTATGTTTCTGGTCAATGATGACCCCCAAGATGTTGATGGTGGGGGATTCGGCAATGGTAATGCCGTTGAATGTCAAGGGGAGGTGGTTAGACTCTCTCTTGTTGGAGATGGTCATTGCCTGGCACTTGTCTGGCGCAAATGTTACTTGCCACTTATGAGCCCAAGCCTGGATGTTGTCCAGGTCTTGCTGCATGTGGGCGCGGACTGCTTCATTATCTGAGGGATTGCGAATGGAACTGAACACTGTGCAATCATCAGCGAACATCCCCATTTCTGACCTTATGATGGAGGGAAGGTCATTGATGAAGCAGCTGAAGATGGTTGGGCCTAGGACACTGCCCTGAGGAACTCTTGAAGCAATGCCCTGGGGCTGAGATGATTGGCCTCCAACAACCACTACCATCTTCCTTTGTGCTAGGTATGACTCCAGCCACTGGAGAGTTTTCCCCCTGATTTCCATTGACGTCAATTTTACTAGGGCTCCTTGGTGCCATACTCGGTCAAATGCTGCCTTGATGTCAAGGGCAGTCACTCTCACCTCACCTCTGGAATTCAGCTCTTTTGTCCATGTTTGAACCAAGGCTGTAATGAGGTTTGGAGCCGAGTGGTCCTGGCGGAACCCAAACTGAGCATCGGTGAGCAGGTTATTGGTGAGTAAGTGCCGCTCGATAGCACTGTCGACGACACCTACTATCACTTTGCTGATGATTGAGAGTAGACTGATGGGGCGGTAATTGGCCAGATTGGATTTATCCTGCTTTTTGTGGAAAGGACATACCTGGGCAATTTTCCACATTGTCGGGTAGATGCCAGTGTTGTAGCTGTACTGGAACAGCTTGGCTAGAGGCATGGCTAATCTCTTCAGAGAGAGACAAGAGAAAGGTTTAGAGAAATTTCTTTACACACAGTGTTGTTGGGGCAGGGAATGCTTTGCCACAGTGAGTGGTTAAGGCAGAGATCATTGCTTCTTTTCAGGGACAATTGGAGAAAAAATTGAAGCAGAGAAAGATACAGGACTTTGGGAAAGAGCGGGGCAGTGGGATTAGTTTGGTATTGATACAGGGCTATGGGGAGAGAGTGGGGCAGTGGGATTAGTTTGGGATTGATACAGGGATATGGGGAGAGAGTGGGGCAGTGGGATTAGTTTGGGATTTATACAGGGCTATGGGGATAGGGCGGGACAGTGGGATTAGTTTGGGATTGATACAGGGCTATGGGGAGAGAGTGGGGCAGTGGGATTAGTTTGGGATTGATACAGGGATATGGGGAGAGAGTGGGGCAGTGGGATTAGTTTGGGATTTATACAGGGCTACGGGGATAGGGCGGGACAGTGGGATTAGTTTGGGATTGATACAGGGCTATGGGGAGAGAGTGGGGCAGTGGGATTAGTTTGGGATTGATACAGGGATATGGGGAGAGAGTGGGGCAGTGTCATAGAGTCATAGAGTTATACAGCACGGATAGAGGCCCTTCGGCCCATCGTGTCCGCGCCGGCCATCAAGCCCTGTCTACTCTAATCCCATATTCCAGCATTTGGTCCGTAGCCTTGTATGCTATGGTATTTCAAGTGCTCATCCAAATGCTTCTTGAATGTTGTGAGGGTTCCTGCCTCCACAACCCTCTCAGGCAGTGAGTTCCAGACTCCAACCACCCTCTGGGTGAAAAAGTTCTTTCTCAAATCCCCTCTAAACCTCCCGCCTTTTACCTTGAATCTATGCCCCCTTGTTATAGAACCCTCAACGAAGGGAAAAAGCTCCTTAGTATCCATCCTATCTATGCCCCTCATAATTTTGTACACCTCAATCATGTCCCCCCTCAGCCTCCTCTGCTCCAAGGAAAACAAACCCAATCTTCCCAGTCTCTCTTCATAGCTGAAGCGCTCCAGCCCTGGTAACATCCTGGTGAATCTCCTCTGCACCCTCTCCAAAGCGATCACATCCTTCCTGTAGTGCGGCGACCAGAACTGCACACAGTACTCCAGCTGTGGCCTAACCAGTGTTTTATACAGCTCCATCATAACCTCCTTGCTCTTATATTCTATGCCTCGGCTAATAAAGGCAAGTATCCCATATGCCTTCTTTACCACCTTATCGACCTGTTCCGCCGCCTTCAGGGATCTGTGAACTTGCACACCAAGATCCCTCTGACCCTCTGTCTTGCATAGGGTCTTCTCATTCATTGTGTATTCCCTTGCCTTGTTAGTCCCTCCAAAGTGCATCACCTCGCACTTTTTCGGGTTAAATTCCATTTGCCACTGTTCCGCCCATCTGACCAACCCATCTATATCGTCCTGCAGACTGAGGCTATCGCCCTCGCTATTTACCACCCTACCAATTTTTGTATCATCAGCGAACTTACTGATCATACCTTTTACATTCATATCCAAGTCGTTAATGTAGACCACAAAGAGCAAGGGCCCCAGCACAGGTCCCTGTGGTACCCCACTGGCCACAGGCTTCCAGTCACAAAAACAACCTTCGACCATCACCCTCTGCCTTCTGCCACTAAGCCAGTTTTGTATCCAAAGTGCCAAGGCACCCTGGACTCCATGGGCTCGTACCTTCTTGACCAGTCTCCTGTGCGGGACTTTATCGAAGGCCTTACTGAAATCCATGTATACCACATCCACTGCGTTACCCTCATCCACACGCCTAGTCACCCCCTCAAAAAATTCAATCAAATTAGTCAGACATGATCTTCCCTTGACAAAGCCATGTTGACTATCCCTGATTAATCCTTGCTTCTCCAAGTGGAGACTAATTTTGTCCTGCAGAATTTTTTCCAATAATTTTCCTACCACTGATGTTAGGCTCACTGGTCTGTAGTTCCCCGGTTTTTCTCTACTCCCCTTCTTGAGTAATGGTACTACATTAGCGGTTCTCCAGTCCTCTGGCACATCCCCTGTGGCCAGAGAGGTTCTGAATATATGTGTCAGAGCCCCCGCAATCTCCTCCTTTGCCTCACACAGTAGCCTGGGATACATTTCGTCCGGGCCTGGGGATTTATCCATTTTTAGGCCTGCTAAAACCGCCAATACCTCCTCCTGCTCGATGTTAATATGTTTGAGCATATCACAGTCCCCCTGTCGTATTTCTATGTCTACATCGTCCTTCTCCATAGTGAAAACAGATGCAAAAAATTCATTTAGAACCCCTCCTACATCTTCCGGCTCCACACACAGATTGCCATTTTTGACCCTAATGGGCCCTATTTTTTCCCTAGTCATCCTCTTACCCTTAATATACTTATAAAATATCTTAGGATTTTCCTTTATTTTGCTCGCCAGTGTTATTTCATGGCCCCTCCTTGATCTCCTAATTTCTTTTTTAAGTATCCCCCTGCACTTTTTGTACTCCTCTAGGGCTTCCTCCGTCTTTAGCCTTTTGTATCTGCCAAAAGCCCTCCTTTTTTTCCTAATCCATTCTCGTATATCCCCTGACATCCAAGGTTCCCTGGAGTTCTTGGAACCACCCTTGACCTTTACGGGAACATGTTGCCATTGTATGGTCTCAATCTCCCTTCTGAAAGACTCCCATTGCTCCGATGCGGATTTTCCTACAAGCAGCTGATCCCAGTCCATTTTGGCCAGATCATGCCTTATCCTATTAAAATCGGCCTTCCCCCAATTTAGAACCTTTATTTCCGGCCCCTCCCTGTCCCTTTCCATGACCACCTTAAATCTCACCGAATTATGGTCACTGTCACCAAAGTGCTGACCTACTAGCACTTCTTCCACTTGGCCGGCCACATTCCCTAGAATTAGGTCCAGTACCGCCCCCTCTCTTGTAGGACTTTCTACATGCTGGCTCAAAAAGCTCTCCTGGATGCACGTTAAGAATTTTGTACCCTCTAAGCCTTTTACACTCTGAGTCTCCCAGTTAATATTGGGGAAGTTGAAATCCCCCACTATTATTACCCTATTATTTGCACAATTTTCTGAGATTTGCCTACATATCTGTTCCTCTATCTCCCCCTGACTGTTTGGGGGCCTATAGTACACTCCCATCAAAGTGCTTGCCCCCTTTTTGTTTTTAAGCTCCACCCATATGGCCTCATTAGAGGAACCTGCTAATATATCATCCCTCCTTATGGCAGTAATTGATTCTTTAATTAATATTGCGACCCCCCCTCCTCTTATACCTCCCCCTCTGTCTCGCCTGAAGATTCTGTACCCCGGAATATTGAGCTGCCAGTCTTGCCCCTCCCTCAACCATGTCTCTGTGACAGCAACAATATCATACTCCCAGTGGGATTAGTTTGGGATTGATACAGGCCCATGGGGAGAGAGTGGGGCAGTGGGATTAGTTTGGGATTGATACAGGGCTATGGGGAGAGAGTGGGGCAGTGGGATTAGTTTGGGATTGATACAGGACTATGGGGAGAGAGTGAGGCAGTGGGATTAGTTTGGGGATTGATACAGGGCTCTGGGGAGAAAGTGGGGCAGTGGGATTAGTTTGGGATTGATACAGGGCTATGGGGAGAGAATGGGATTAGTTTGGGATTGATACAGGGCTATGGGGAGAGAGCGGGGCAGTGGGATTAGTTTGGGATTGATACAGTGCTATGGGGAGAGGGCGGGGCAGTGGGATTCGTTTGGGATTCATACAGGGCTATGGGGGAGAGAATGGGGCAGTGGGATTAGTTTGGGATTCATACAGGGCTATGGGGGAGAGAATGGGGCAGTGGGATTAGTTTGGGATTGATACAGGGCTATGGGGAGAGAGTGGGGCAGTGGGATTAGTTTGGGATTGATACAGGGCTATGGGGAGAGAGTGGGGCATTGGGATTAGTTTTGGATTGATACAGAGATATGGGGAGAGAGTGGGGCAGTGGGATTAGTTTGGGATTGATACAGGGCTATGGGGGGAGAGCGGGGCAGTGGGATTAGTTTGGGATTGATACAGGGCTATGGGGAGAGAGTGGGGCAGTGGTATTAGATTGGAATTGATACAGGGATATGGGGAGAGAGCGGGGCAGTGGGATTAGTTTGGGATTGATACAGGGCTATGGGGAGAGAGCGGGGCAGTGGGATTAGTTTGGGGATTGATACAGGGCTATGGGGAGAGAGCGGGGCAGTGGGATTAGTTTGGGATTGATACAGGGCTATGGGGAGAGAGTGGGGCAGTGGGATTAGTTTGGGATTGATACAGGGCTATGGGGAGAGAGCGGGGCAGTGGGATTGGTTTGGGGATTGATACAGGGCTATGGGGAGAGAGTGGGGCAGTGGGATTAGTTTGGGATTGATACAGGGCTATGGGGAGAGAGTGAGGCAGTGGGATTAGTTTGGGATTGATTCAGGGCTATGGGGAGAGGGCAGGGCAGTGGGATTAGTTTGGGGATTGATACAGGGCTATGGGGAGAGAGTGGGGCAGTGGGATTAGTTTGGGATTGATACAGGGCTATGGGGAGAGAGTGGGGCAGTGGGATTAGTTTGGGATTGATACAGGGCTATGGGGGAGAGAGTGGGGAAGTGGGATTAGTTTGGGTTTGATGCAGGGGTTTGGGGAGAGGACGGGGCATTGGGATTAGTTTGGGGATTGATGCGGGGCTATGGGGAGAGAATGGGGCAGTGGGATTAGTTTGGGGATTGATACAGGGCTATGGCGAGAGAGTGGGGCAGTGGGATTAGTTTGGGGATTGATACAGGGCTATGGGGAGAGAGTGGGGCAGTGGGATTAGTTTGGGATTGATACAGGGCTATGGGGAGAGAGTGGGGCAGTGGGATTAGTTTGGGGATTGATACAGGGCTATGGGGAGAGAGTGAGGCAGTGGGGTTAGTTTGGGGACTGATACAGGGCTGTGGGGAGAGAGTAGGGCAGTGGGATTAGTTTGGGGATTGATGCAGGGCTATGGGGAGAGAGTGGGGCAGTGGGATTAGTTTGGGGATTGAAACAGGGCTATGGGGAGAGGGTGGGGCAGTGAGATTAGTTTGGGGATTAAAGCAGGGCTATGTGGAGAGAGTGGGGCAGTGGGATTAGTTTGGGATTGATACAGGGCTATGGGGAGAGGGCGGGGCAGTGGGATTAGTTTGGGGATTGAAACAGGGCTTTGGGGAGAGAGTGGGGCAATGGGATTAGTTTGGGCTTGATACAAGGCTATGGGTAGAGAGTGAGGCAGTGGGATTAGTTTGGGATTGATACAGGGCTATGGGGAGAGAGTGGGGCAGTGTGATTAGTTTGGGATTGAAACAGGGCTATGGGGAGAGAGTGAAGCAGTGGGATTAGTTTGGGATTGATACAGGGCTATGGGGAGAGAGTGGGGCAGTGGGATTGGTTTGGGATTGATACAGGGCTATGGGGAGGGGGCGGGCCAGTGGGATTAGTTTGGGGATTGGTACAGGGATATGGGGAGAGAGTTGAGCAGTGGGATTAGTTTGAGATTGATATTGGGCTATGTGGAGAGAGTGGGGCAGTGGGATTAGTTTGGGGATTGATACTGGGCTATGGGAAGAGAGTGGGGCAGTGGGATTAGTTTGGGGATTGATACTGGGCTATGGGGAGAGAGTGGGGCAGTGGGATTAGTTTGGCATTGATACAGGGCTATGTGGAGAGAGTGGGGCAGTGGGATTAGTTTGGGGATTGATACTGGGCTATTGGAAAAGAGTGGGGCAGTGGGATTAGTTTGGGATTGATGCAGGGTTCTGGGGAGAGAGTGGGGCAGTGGGATTAGTTTGGGGATTGATACTGGGCTATTGGAAGAGAGTGGGGCAGTGGGATTAGTTTGGGGATTGATACAGGGCTATGGGGAGAGGGTGGGGCAGTGGGATTAGTTTGGGGATTGATACAGGGCTATGGGGTGAGGGCGGGGCAGTGGGATTAGTTTGGGGATTGATACAGGGCTATGGGGAGAGAGTGAGGCAGTGGGATTAGTTTGGGGATTGATACAGTGCTATGGGGAGAGAGTGAGGCAGTGGGATTAGTTTGGGGATTGATACAGGGCTGTGGGGAGAGAGTAGGGCAGTGGGATTAGTTTGGGGATTGATGCAGGGCTATGGGGAGAGACTGGGGCAGTGGGATTAGTTTGGCATTGATACAGGGCTATGGGGAGAGGGCGGGGCAGTGGGATTAGTTTGGGGATTGAAACAGGGCTATGGGGAGAGGGTGGGGCAGTGAGATTAGTTTGGGGATTAAAGCAGGGCTATGTGGAGAGAGTGGGGCAGTGGGATTAGTTTGGGATTGATACAGGGCTGTGGGGAGAGGGCGGGGCAGTGGGATTAGTTTGGGGATTGAAACAGGGCTTTGGGGAGAGAGTGGGGCAATGGGATTAGTTTGGGCTTGATACAGGGCTATGGGGAGAGAGTGAGGCAGTGGGATTAGTTTGGGGATTGATACAGGGCTATGGGGAGAGAGCGGGGCAGTGGGATTAGTTTGGGGATTGATACAGGGCTATGGAGAGAGAGTGAAGCAGTGGGATTAGTTTGGGATTGATACAGGGCTATGGGGAGAGAGTGGGGCAGTGGGATTGGTTTGGGATTTATACAGGGATATGGGGAGAGGGCGGGGCAGTGGGATTAATTTGGGATTGATACAGGGCTATGGGGGGAGAGCGGGGCAGTGGGATTAGTTTGGGGATTGATACAGGACTGTGGGGAGGGGGCGGGCCAGTGGGTTTAGTTTGGGGATTGATACAGGGCTATGGGGAGAGAGTGGGGCAGTGGGATTAGTTTGAGATTGATATTGGGCTATGGGGAGAGAGTGGGGCAGTGGGATTAGTTTGGGATTGATACAGGGCTATGGGGAGAGAGTGGGGCAGTGGGATTAGTTTGGGATTGATACATGGCTATGTGGAGAGAGTGGGGCAGTGGGATTAGTTTGGGGATTGATACTGGGCTTTTGGGAGAGAGTGGGGCAGTGGGATTAGTTTGGGATTGATACAGGGCTATGTGGAGAGAGTGGGGCAGTGGGATTAGTTTGGGGATTGATACTGGGCTATTGGAAGAGAGTGGGGCAGTGGGATTAGTTTGGGGATTGATACAGGGCTATGGGGAGAGGGTGGGGCAGTGGGATTAGTTTGGGGATTGATACAGGGCTATGGGGTGAGGGCGGGGCAGTGGGATTAGTTTGGGGATTGATACAGGGCTATGGGGAGAGAGTGAGGCAGTGGGATTAGTTTGGGGATTGATACAGTGCTATGGGGAGAGAGTGAGGCAGTGGGATTAGTTTGGGGATTGATACAGGGCTGTGGGGAGAGAGTAGGGCAGTGGGATTAGTTTGGGGATTGATGCAGGGCTATGGGGAGAGAGTGGGGCAGTGGGATTAGTTTGGCATTGATACAGGGCTATGGGGAGAGGGCGGGGCAGTGGGATTAGTTTGGGGATTGAAACAGGGCTATGGGGAGAGGGTGGGGCAGTGAGATTAGTTTGGGGATTAAAGCAGGGCTATGTGGAGAGAGTGGGGCAGTGGGATTAGTTTGGGATTGATACAGGGCTGTGGG
The DNA here is from genome assembly GCF_035084215.1 of Heptranchias perlo. NCBI lineage: Eukaryota > Metazoa > Chordata > Chondrichthyes > Hexanchiformes > Hexanchidae > Heptranchias > Heptranchias perlo. The sequence continues at coordinate 2,008,771 of NC_090341.1, read as the reverse complement.
GAGAGGGCGGGGCAGTGGGATTAGTTTGGGGATTGAAACAGGGCTTTGGGGAGAGAGTGGGGCAATGGGATTAGTTTGGGCTTGATACAGGGCTATGGGGAGAGAGTGAGGCAGTGGGATTAGTTTGGGGATTGATACAGGGCTATGGAGAGAGAGTGAAGCAGTGGGATTAGTTTGGTATTGATACAGGGCTATGGAGAGAGAGTGAAGCAGTGGGATTAGTTTGGGATTGATACAGGGCTATGGGGAGAGAGTGGGGCAGTGGGATTGGTTTGGGATTTATACAGGGATATGGGGAGAGGGCGGGGCAGTGGGATTAATTTGGGATTGATACAGGGCTATGGGGGGAGAGCGGGGCAGTGGGATTAGTTTGGGGATTGATACAGGGCTATGGGGAGAGAGTGGGGCAGTTGGATTAGTTTGGGAATTGATACAGGGCTGTGGGGAGGGGGCGGGCCAGTGGGTTTAGTTTGGGGATTGATACAGGGCTATGGGGAGAGAGTGGGGCAGTGGGATTCGTTTTGGATTGATACAGGGCTATGGGGAGAGAGTGGGGCAGTGGGATTAGTTTGGGATTGATACTGGGCTATGGGGTGAGAGTGGGGCAGTGGGATTAGTTTGGGATTGATACAGGGCTGTGGGGAGAGAGTGGGGCAGTGGGATTAGTTTGGGGATTGATACAGGGCTGTGGGGAGAGAGTGGGGCAGTGGGATTAGTTTGGGATTGATACAGGACTATGGGGTGAGAGTGGGGCAGTGGGATTAGTTTGGGATTGATACAGGGCTATGGGGAGAGAGTGGGGCAGTGGGATTAGTTTGGGATTGATACAGGGCTGTGGGGAGAGAGTGGGGCAGTGGGATTCGTTTGGGGATTGATACTGGGCTATGGGGAGAGAGTGGGGCAGTGGGATTAGATTGGGGATTGATACAGGACTATGGGGTGAGAGTGGGGCAGTGGGATTAGTTTGGGATTGATACAGGCTACGGGGAGAGAGTGGGGCATTGGGATTAGTTTGGGATTGATACAGGCTATGGGGAGAGAGTGGGGCAGTGGGATTAGTTTGGGATTGATACAGGGCTGTGGGGAGAGAGTGGGGCAGTGGGATTAGTTTGGGATTGATACAGGGCTATGGGGAGAGAGTGGGGCAGTGGGATTAGATTGGGGATTGATACAGGACTATGGGGTGAGAGTGGGGCAGTGGGATTAGTTTGGGATTGATACAGGCTACGGGGAGAGAGTGGGGCAGTGGGATTCGTTTGGGATTGATACAGGGCTGTGGGGAGAGAGTGGGGCAGTGGGATTAGATTGGGGATTGATACAGGGCTATGGGGAGAGAGCGGGGCAGTGGGATTCGTTTGGGATTGATACAGGCTATGAGGAGAGAGTGGGGCAGTGGGATTAGTTTGGGATTGATACAGGGCTATGGGGAGAGTGTGGGGCAGTGGGATTAGTTTGGGATTGCGCTGGTAATGAACAGGTAGAAACGCGATAGTCTGAATGTCCTTCCTCTGTGCAGGAATATTCTGTGGTTCTTTGGATCTATTGGTTTAAATCCAGCCCAGAGCAATGGAGTGAAAGTAATCGTTGATTTAATAAATGTGAGGATTCTTTGTGAAATATGTCTGGTCAGTTCCAGCCTACTGAACACACACATTGAGCACAAAACTCTCCCGAGTTCCACATTACACTGGCAATGTCAATCAGACAGGCAATAGAATGGTTGGCACGGGAATGAAAAACTATCACACTGGTGCAGTGGAGGGAGCTTTACTCGGCATCTACTACTGCTACAACAACAACAACCTGCATTTATATAGCAACTTTAACATAGTAAAACGGCCAGAGGCACTTCACATGAGCCTAAATCAGACACCGAGCCACATAAGGAGATAGTTGGACCGGCGGTCAAAATCTTGCTCAAAGAGGCAGATTTTAAGGAATGTCTTTAGGGCGGAGAGAGAGAGAGAGAGAGAGGCTGAGAGGACAAATTCCACCAATCCAAATGGAATGATCCATTCCGTCCAAGTTGATTTTTTATCCAATTCCCATTGGTAATTGTCTGGTTCCCAGTTCAATCAACATCAAAGAAATAACTCCCATTTCTACATCGCCTTTCACCACCTCAGGACGTCCCAAAGTGCTTCACAGCCAATGAGGTACTTTTGTAGAGTAGTCACTGTTGTAATGTAGGGAAACACAGCACCAATTCACACACAGCAAGATCCCATGAACAGCAATGAGTTTTAGTGATGTTGGTTGAGGGATAAATATTGGCCCAGGACACCGAGGAGAACTCACTTTGCTTTGATCATAGAATCGTACAGCACAGGGGGAGGCCATTCAGCCCATTGTGCCTGTGCTGGCTCTTTGAACGAGCTATCCAATCAGTCCCACTCCCCTGCTCTTTCCCCATAGCCCAGCAAATTTTTCCTTTTCAAGTATTTATCCAATTCCCTTTTGAAAGTTATTATTGAATCTGCTTCCACCGCCCTTTCAGGCAGCGCATTCCAGATCAGAACAACTCGCTGCGTAAAAAAATTTCTCATCTCCCCCCTGTCTCCTCTGGTTACCAACCCTCCTGCCACTGGAAAAAGTTTCTCCCCATCTACTCTATCAAAACCCTTCATGATTTTGAACACCTCTATTAAATCTCCCCTTAACCTTCTCTGCACTAAGGAGAACAATCCCAGCTTCTCCAGACTCTCCACATAACTGAAGTCCCTCATCCCTGGTACCATTCTCGTAAATCTCCCCTTATGTATGGGTTAGTCAGGGGAAGGTCAGACAAGGCTGAAGGGGCTGGACAGGGTAGATGCTGAGAGGTTGTTTCCCCTGTCTGGAGAGTCTAGAACTAGAGGACGTAGTCTCAGATAAGGGGTCGGCCATTTAAGACTGATGAGAAGGAATTTCTTCACTCGGAGGGTTGTGAATCTTTGGAATTCTCCACCCCAGAGGGCTGTGGATGCTGAGTCATTGAATATATTCAAGGCTGAGATAGATAGATTTTCGGACTTTAGGGGAATCAATGGATATGGGGATCAGGCAGGAAAGTGGAGTTGAGGTCAAAGATCAGCTATGATCTGATTGAATGGCAGAGCAGGCTCAAGGGGCCGTACGGCCCACTCCTGCTCCTATTTCTTCTGTTCTTATGTTCTTATTAAGGCTCCTGTGTGTGATCACCATCCAGCCATTCCTCCTGGGCATTGGGTGGGAAGATGATGGGTTTGGCTGTGTTGCCCACCATGAATGATTAAGCCTAATGATAGAATAAAGAAAGAACTCCCATTTATATATTGCCTTTCACATTCTCAGGATGTCCCATTCATGGCCATTGAAGTAATCTTGACTTTTGCAATGTAGGAAAATGCAGCAGTCAATTTGCACACAGCAAGATCCCACAAACAGCAATGAGATAAATGACCAGATAATCTGCTTTAGTGATGTTGGTTAAGGGATTAATGTTGGCCCAGGACAATTCCCCTGCTCTTCTTCAAATGGGTACAGCAGTGTCGTGATTATGTTCCTGGACTAATAATCCACAGAATGTGAGAATTTGAATTCAGTTTATAGAACAGCTGGTCTCAGTAAAAGTGACCGTGAAGCTGTTGTTTTGTCGTAAAATCCCAACTGGTTCACTAATGTCCCTTTAGGGAAGGAAACCTGCCGTCCTTACCCGGTCTGGGCCGATATGTGACTCCAGTCCCCACACCAACATGATTGACTCTTAACTGCCCTCTTACCTGGCCCAACAAACCCCTCAGTTGAATCACCACCTTCTTAAGGGCAACTGGGGGGGAGGCAAAAAATGCAGAGAATGAGTAAAAATAAAACCCTTCCGGATTGGCCCGGAGTCTCCAGGAATTGAAGATTAATCTCCAGGACACTGCTGGGAGCAAAAACCCAGGAGAAAAATCATGGCAGCATTTAAAAAAAAATTCTTTCAACACTTTTGTTTATTATTATAAAAATGCTGGAGCTGAGCTAGAAAAGGCTGTTTTACTGAGAGTCAAGAATCATCCAATCGGATGACAAAGAGTCTATTCGCTTTCCGATTGGCTGTGGTAAGGCAGGGCACTGCCTGGATGGAGGTGTCAGGTGACCAATGTGGGGGAGCATGGGAGCGGGGCAATTGGAGGGAGGTGGTCTTGTGATGAAAGCTCCAGGATTACATCCAGCCAGAGTTGGCAACCCCAATACAGCACTGGGAGTGTGAGCCTGGATTCTGTGTTCAAGTCTCTGGAGTGGGGACTTGAACCGAGGACCTTCTGACTCCGAGGCGAGTGAGCTACCCACCGTACGTTGGTGTAGCAGCACGAGCTCCTGTACTATAGAGAGACCTCCCATGGCACTGAAGGTCAGCGAGTGCCTCTCGTTAGAAGCCAAGCATTAGACGGCCTACCCTCCTGCACCTTTGTGAGCCCAAACAAAGCAGCTATTTATAAAACCGCCCGTCAATGATTTCACTCAGCTAATTGACCAATTTAATTGGGCTATGCTTAGCATATGAATGAATAAAGAGCTTCAGACAGCTTTCCCACGAAATTAAACCTTTTAACCCACAAAAACCTAATTTTACTATTAATTGCTTAATTGATTTTCTAAATTGAAAAAATACATATATTTTAGGTGCCAGTGAAGCGATGGTTCGAACATGTGCAAGGAGTTTTAACCCAATGGGACGCAGTAAATCGCAAAACTTCTTTGCCATCAATTCAGTACTGGGCAGGCATTTTGTTTTAGCTGCGATGTTGCTAATGAGGATCGGCCTCTGCTGGCCTGCTGCTCATTCTTTCTTGCGCCCTGATTTAACATTAATAGCCGCTGGAAACTGTCACATCGCAGTGGTTGCCGTGGCAACTGTCAGTAACCTGGAGCTTTATTCAACTTGGCTCTTTTCAATTGGATTGAAGTCCAAAGGGGCCAGCCAGGCATTCATTCTTCTCCGGCTGTTTGATGGGCTGATTCCAACTGCTCAAGTCCCAAAATAAAACATTCAAACTAAACGCTGAGGGAGAAAACCGTTTCTGGGCTCGGCAGGCTTTCTGCTGGACTTTTCTCCGTATCGTTTCTGACAGGTTATTTGACTTTTTGAAAGTCAAACCTTTGATTTTTTTTTCTCCCTCGAACAAACTAGCTACAGAGGACAAACATCCTCACAAGTTAATGTCTCCAGCAGTCAGTGGAGATAATTCTTCCCACTCATTAACACCAGTCAATTCCAACAGCCCAAGGTGAATAAGACAAGAGAAAATATGATTTCCATTGGGACTCCAATCCGTTGGCTCTCACAAAGCATAGAATCATACAGCACAGACAGAGGCCAATCGGCCCATCGTGCCTGTGCCGGCTCTTTGAAAGAGCTCTCCAATCAGACCCACCCCCCTGCTCTTTCCGCATAACCCCTTCGAGTATATATCCAATTCCCTTGTGTCAGCTTGGCTCAGTTGGTAGCACTCTTGCCTCTAAATCAGAAAGCACACAATGTCAACTGACACTCCAGTGTAAAGCGGAAGGAATGCGGTGATGTTGAAAATCCTCTTTGGGTAAGATGTCCAAGGGATGATATCGGTCTCTGCTGGAAGGGTGAAACAAAATAGTTGTGCTGAAATAGTCCCGCCACTTTATAAATCATTGGTGCGACCGCACATGGAATATTGTGTACAGATCTGGTCTCCACAGTACAGAAAGGATATTGCAGCTATTGAAAGGGTACAGAAGAGAGAAACCAGAATGATTGAGGGGATGGAGGGATTGGATTATGAGGAGCGATTATGTAAATTGGGTATGTTCTCACTGGTTGAAAGGTGATATAATTGCTGTTTATATGATTCTAAAGGGACTAGATACTGTCGACCATGACAAGCTGTTTCACCTTGTCCAGAACGGTGGAACCAGGGGACACGGCCTGTGCTTAAAGGGGGTAAATTCAAAACTAATCTGCGAGTCAGTATTTCAGTGAGTGAGTGGTCAATCAATGGAACAGGATCCCTGGGGAGATGGTGGGAGCAGTTCGGATTGACTCATTCAAATGCAAATAAGATCGATTACTTTCAGAAAATAATATTTTGGGATCCAGTATGTGAGTAATTTGAGACATGACGTGTGTTGAGTGTAACAGGCTCGGGAGGAACAGGTGACTTTGGACCTATGGTTTCCAAAGCTCTCCCCCACTGGGGGTTTCCCTCACCTCATGTCTGGGTCTGTTGTAGACTCATTGATGGAGATTGATTGCTAGGATTGGCCATTATCGTTGTATCAGGATGGTGGAAGGTGAACTTTCTAGAAGTAACAGAATGAGTAAACAAGTAGTAGATGTAATATATTTGGATTTTCAAAAGACCTTCGATAAGGTACTGCACCGTAGACTCATGACTAAGGTCAGAGCATGTGGAGTCAGGGGACAGGTAGCAGAATGGATAGTTAATACAAAGGAAGAATGCATCAAAGTGCAAGAAAACATTAATAAACTTGCAGAATGGGCATGTAATTGGCAAATGAATTTCAATGTAGATAAGTGAGAGGTGGCGCATTTTGGTAGGAAGAATAAGGAGGCCACATACTGCTTGGAAAATAAGAGTCTAAATGGGGTTGAGGGGGTGACTAGGCGTGTGGATGAGGGTAACGCAGTGGATGTGGTATACATGGATTTCAGTAAGGCCTTCGATAAAGTCCCCCACAGGAGACTGGTCAAGAAGGTACGAGCCCATGGAATCCAGGGTGCCTTGGCACTTTGGATACAAAACTGGCTTAGTGGCAGAAGGCAGAGGGTGATGGTCGAAGGTTGTTTTTGTGACTGGAAGCCTGTGGCCAGTGGGGTACCACAGGGATCGGTGCTGGGTCCCTTGCTGTTTGTGGTCTACATTAATGACTTGGATATGAATGTAAAAGGTATGATCAGTAAGTTCGCTGATGATACAAAAATTGGTAGGGTGGTAAATAGCGAGGAGGATAGCCTCAGTCTGCAGGACGATATAGATGGGTTGGTCAGATGGGCGGAACAGTGGCAAATGGAATTTAACCCGGAAAAGTGCGAGGTGATGCACTTTGGAGGGACTAACAAGGCAAGGGAATACACAATGAATGGGAGGACCCTAGGCAAGACAGAGGGTCAGAGGGATCTTGGTGTGCAAGTTCACAGATCCCTGAAGGCGGCGGAACAGGTAGATAAGGTGGTAAAGAAGGCATATGGGATACTTGCCTTTATTAGCCGAGGCATAGAATATAAGAGCAAGGAGGTTATGATGGAGCTGTATAAAACACTGGTTAGGCCACAGCTGGAGTACTGTGTGCAGTTCTGGTCGCCACACTACAGGAAGGATGTGATCGCTTTGGAGAGGGTGCAGAGGAGATTCACCAGGATGTTACCAGGGCTGGAGCGCTTCAGCTATGAAGAGAGACTGGGAAGATTGGGTTTGTTTTCCTTGGAGCAGAGGAGGCTGAGGGGGGACATGATTGAGGTGTACAAAATTATGAGGGGCACAGATAGGATGGATACTAAGGAGCTTTTTCCCTTCGTTGAGGGTTCTATAACAAGGGGACATAGATTCAAGGTAAAAGGCGGGAGGTTTAGAGGGGATTTGAGAAAGAACTTTTTCACCCAGAGGGTGGTTGGAGTCTGGAACTCACTGCCTGAAAGGGTTGTGGAGGCAGGAACCCTCACAACATTCAAGAAGCATTTGGATGAGCACTTGAAATGCCATAGCATACAAGGCTACGGACCAAATGCTGGAATATGGGATTAGAGTAGACAGGGCTGATGGCCGGCGCGGACACGATGGGCCGAAGGGCCTCTATCCGTGCTTTATAACTCTATGACTCTATGACTCTATGAAAGAGATCTGGGGGTACAGATCACAAATCATTAAAAGTAACAATGCAGGTTAATAAGGCCATAAAAAAGGCAAATCAAGCACTGGTGTTCATTTCTAGAGGGATAGAATTGAAAAGCAGAGAAGTTACGTTAAACTTGTACAGAAGCTTGGTTAGACCACACTTGGAGTATTGTGCACAGTTCTGGTTTCCATATTATAGAAAGGACATAGAGGCATTGGAGAAGGTACAAAAAAGATTCACAAGGATGATACCAGAACTGAGAGGATATACTTATCAGGAAAAGCTGAACAGGCTGGGGCTCTTTTCTCTAGAAAAGGGAAGGCTGAGGGGTGACCTGATAGAGATCTTTAAGATAATGAAAGGGTTTGATAGGGTAGATGTTGGAAAAAAATGTTTCCACTTGTGGGGGAGTCCAAAACTAGAGGTCATAAATATAAAATAGTCACTAATAAATCTAATAGGGAATTCAGGAGAAACTTCTTTACCTGAGAGTGGTGAGGCAAGTAGCATAGATGCATGTTAAGGGGAAGCTAGATAAACACATGAGCAAGAAAGGAATAGAAAGATATGCTGATAAGTTGAAATGAAGTAGGGAGGGAGGAGGCTCGTGTGGAGCATAAACACCGGCATAGACCAGTTGGGCCGAATGGCCTGTTCCTGTGTTGTAGTTTCGAGGTAACTCGATGTAACTCGGCCTTGTGCTTTTATTGTCTAGCAGTTCCTATAAGAGTGTGTGTACTCCCTATCGGACAAACAAAAACTTTCCAGCCTTGTCTCTAACCTAACCCACCTGGCAGAGTTCGGATGAGACGCCTGATTTACACCCTGTCCAATTTTACTCACCGTGGATTCCAATGGAGCATAAAAGCAGGGTTTAAATCAAACATCCAACTTGAACTCACCCCATTTCCACTGGTTTGGTCAGGTGAAAATCAGAGAGTCCGCATGGGGCTTCTAATTGGTTTGGTTTTAGAGACTTTAGCAGGGTGACAGGTTCCTGTGCATCTCAGATACTAAAAGAAACTCTGAAAATGGCTTCCAAAGATGGCAACAGAAAGAGTAAATAATGGTCCATGTACATCCTACATGGTACTAGGTAGTGAGGAGCAGGTCACTTGTAAAACCTGCCACTAACCTTTTCTAGCTCTTCTAATCTCTGATTTTCCGCAGTGAGCATGTGGAGACTGTGAGACCTGTGATCGGTGCAACCTGCAAATCTACGATTTAAAGAATGACTCACATTTCTATCCGTTTCTTATGTCTTTGCAGGAGTCTTCCTTATCCCTTATTTGCTGATTGTTTTGGTGGGAGGAATTCCTGTTTTTTTCTTGGAGATTGCGCTGGGGCAGTTCATGAAACAGGGAGGTATTGGTGCATGGAACATCGTGCCTCTCTTCAAAGGTGAGAAACAAATTGGATACAAATGTGTGTTTTATTCCAGTCCAAGTTTTTATTTTGTGCGCGAGAGAGAAACAGAAAGAGAGAAAGAGGGAGATAGAGAGAGAGAGAGACAAACAGACAAAAAGAAAGAGAAAGGGAGAGGAAGAGTGAGGGTGATGGAGAGAGACAGAGACAAACAGACAAAAAAGAGAGAGGAAGGGAGAGAGGGAGGGAAAGACAGACAGAAAAAGAAAATTTTTCACAAAGAGACAGACAGATATAAAGAGAGAGAAAATATTGTTGTATGTTCCCATTCTTTCAATTCCAGCCCTAAATTCATCTCCCTGTTCTTCCTTACCACTTGGTGTCCAGTTATTTCTTCTCTGCTCTGCGGAACATTCTGAGATGTCTTTCTAATGTGAGGAATTCGAATAAATGCAGCTTGTCGTGGTTTGTATGTCTGTCCATTAAGATGATGGGATGGGGCGGGGGATATCTTACAATGGGACATTCTAACATTTTGTACTCAATCCAGTTGTGTGAAAGTACAGACCTATTTTGGCCCATGTGATTTCATGTCTGGACCTGGTGTGTGTTCACACTCCATGCTGGAAGATGGCGGATTCACAATGGAGATGGGTGACCAAGGCCAGACTAACAGCAATTTATTCCCGGGTTGCCTTTCCATTATTGCTCATTCTGTCCCTGCAGAGTTCAGGAACCACAGGGCATGGATTTACATTAAAATGCCTGGATCTTGGATATTTGGTTGTCCTGGAGACAGTGTGTTTATGTGGGGTGTAGGCTGCCACACAATGATGTCCTGGTACCTCAGCCAGACCCAGGGTGAGATGCCAAGTGGAACTAAGCCACTTGCCAACAGGACAATGGGTCCACCTGGGTTCTTAACATGAACTGAACAGGGAGAGGGATTAAAACAACTACAAACGTCTGTTCAATCGACTGTAGAATCATAGAACCTACAGCAGAGAATGGAGCCATTTGGCCCATCATGCCTGAACTGGTGCTAGCTCGACAACAGTAGATGGTGGGGGTGTCCTCTGCACCCCTTCCCAATCTCCCGTCTGACACACTCTCCCTCCTCCCTGCATCCTCACTGTGTGGAAATCAAGACTCAATCACACTTTCTCCTACTCAAACTCATTCTTTCCCAGCCCCTCAAAACCGTAGGACTCCTCACCTCCCTCAGTCTCCCCTTCCTCCTACAGGCTTTGAAAAGCTTGGAGTCATTTAATAATGATATCCTGGTGCAAACCATCTTTGCTCCTACTCTTTCCAAGCGTGGTGTTGTCCTGTGCTGTGGGCCTTGAGCCAATACCTGGGTCTCTCAATCAAAAAATATAATTAGTCCACCGACCTATGTTCTCCTCTGACAGGCTTTTGACAAATCTCTGCACCTGTGTTTTACATTTTGCAGGTTTGGGTTTCGCCTCAATGGTGATAGTGTTTTTCTGTAACACGTATTATATCATGGTGCTTGCCTGGGGCCTGTATTATCTCATCCATTCCTTCACCAACAACCTTCCTTGGGCGACGTGTGGAAACGCATGGAACACTCCGGAATGCACCGAAGTCTTCCGGCGTGATCAGTGCTACAATGGGACGATCGTTAACTCGACTGCCTTCAACATTAGCTGCGATGAGTTGGTGGACAAACGCTCACCCATCATTGAATTCTGGGAGTAAGTTTGAGATCTCCAACAGATGTTTTACTCACATGTGGCGGATGCATCCTCTTGCAGCACCAAGACTTGCGGAAGTTTGCATCTCGCACGGAATGGTGGTAGGTGGTCCAACAGCTTCTGTTCGTACAATGTTTATTGTACAGCGTAGAATCATAGAATGTTCCAGGACATCAACAGACCATTCGGCCCATCAATTTAAGAACGTAAGAACATAAGAAATAGGAGCAGGAGTAGGCCAATCGGCCCCTCGAGCCTGCTCCACCATTCAATAAGATCATGGCTGATCTGATCCCAACCACAAATCTAAAGCCCCTGGGCCCTCTCCGCCACCCACAGGGCATTGACCGATCTGAACTCAGCTTCATGTCCAATTTCCTGCCCGCTCCCCGTAACCCCTAATTCCCTTTACTTCTAGGAAACTGTCTATTTCTGTTTTAAATTTATTTAATGATGTAGCTTCCACAGCTTCCTGGGGCAGCAAATTCCACAGACCTACCACCCTCTGAGTGAAGAAGTTTCTCCTCATCTCAGTTTTGAAAGAGCAGCCCCTTATTCTAAGATTATGCCCCCTAGTTCTAGTTTCACCCATCCTTGGGAACATCCTTACCGCATCCACCCGATCAAGCCCCTTCACAATCTTATATGTTTCAATAAGATCGCCTCTCATTCTTCTGAACTCCAATAAGTAGAGTCCCAATCTACTCAACCTCTCCTCATATGTCCACCCCCTCATCCCCGGGATTAACCGAGTGAACCTTCTTTGTACTGCCTCGAGAGCAAGTATGTCTTTTCTTAAGTGTGGACACCAAAACTGTATGCAGTATTCCAGGTGCGGTCTCACCAATACCTTATATAACTGCAGCAATACCTCCCTGTTTTTATATTCTATCCCTCTAGCAATAAAAGCCAACATTCCGTTGGCTTTCTTGATCACCTGCTGCACCTGCATACCAACTTTTTGATTTTCTTGCACTAGGACCCCCAGATCCCTTTGTACTGCAGTACTTTCCAGTTTCTCGCCATTAAGATAATAACTTGCTCTCTGATTTTTCCTGCCAAAGTGCATAACCTCACATTTTCCAATATTATATTGCATCTGCCAAATCTCCGCCCACTCACCCAGCCTGTCTATATCCCCTTGCAGGTTTTTTATGTCCTCCTCACTCTCTACTTTCCCTCCCATCTTTGTATCATCTGCAAACTTTGATATGTTGCACTCGGTCCCCTCCTCCAAATCGTTAATATAGATTGTAAAGAGTTGGGGACCCAGCACCGACCCCTGTGGAACACCACTGGTTACTGGTTGCCAGTCCGAGAATGAACCATTTATCCCAACTCTCTGCTTCCTGTTCGATAACCAATCCTCCACCCATGCCAGAATATTACCCCCAATCCCATGATTTTTTATCTTAAGTAATAATCTTTTATGTGGCACCTTGTCGAATGCCTTCTGGAAGTCTAAATACACTACGTCCACTGGTTCCCCTTTATCCACCCTATACGTTATATCCTCGAAGAACTCAAGCAAATTTGTCAGACATGACTTCCCCTTCATAAAGCCATGCTGACTTTGTCCTATTAAATTATGCTTATCTAAATGTTCCGTTACTGTCTCCTTAATAATAGACTCCAAAATTTTACCCACCACAGATGTTAGGCTAACTGGCCTATAATTTCCAGCCTTCTGCCGACTACCCTTTTTAAATAACGGTGTTACATTAGCAGTTTTCCAATCTGCCGGGACCTCTCCTGAGTCCAGGGAATTTTGGAAAACTATCAACAAAGCATCCACAATCCCTACTGCCACTTCCCTCAAGACCCTGGGATGTAAGCCATCAGGTCCAGGGGATTTATCCGCTTTGAGTCCCATTATTTTACTGAGTACCATCTCCTGAGTGATTTTAATCGTATTTAGCTCCTCCCCCCGTAGAGCCCCCCTGTTTGTCCAGTGTTGGGATATTCTTAGTGTCCTCTACCGTAAAGACTGAAACAAAATATTTGTTCAGCATTTTTGCCATCTCCATGTTTCCCACTATTAATTTCACGGTCTCATCCTCTAAGGGACCTACGTTTGCCTTAGGCACCCTTTTTCTTTTTATACAACTATAGAAACTCTTGCTATCTGTTTTTATATTTTTTGCTAATTTCTTTTCATAATCTATCTTCCCTTTCTTAATCAATCCTTTCGTTACTTTTTGCTGTCTTTTGAAGACTTCCCAATCTTCTATCCTCCCACTAAGTTTGGCTACCTTATATGTCCTTGTTTTTGTGCTGATGTTTGTCTTCATTTAAATTTAACTCCCTCCTTTAATATCCCACCAGTCTAATCCCACTCTCCCCTCACTCCCCATACCCTTTGATAGGTTTAGTGGGATGTTTCTTTAACGACTGCATTAACCCTTTCAGGAGGAAAGTGCTGCATATCTCGGGTGGAATCGATCACCTCGGATCAATCAACTGGCAGATGCTGCTGTGTGTCCTGGCGACCTGGATCATTGTCTACTTCTGTATCTGGAAAGGGGTGAAGTCAACAGGGAAGGTATGATCCACCTCCTCGATCCACCTCCTCGATCCAACTCCTCGATCCATCTCCTCGATCCATCTCCTCGATCCACCTCCTCGATCCATCTCCTCGATCCATCTCCTCGATCCATCTCCTCGATCCATCTCCTCGATCCACCTCCTCGATCCATCTCCTCGATCCATCTCCTCGATCCATCTCCTCGATCCATCTCCTCGATCCATCTCCTCGATCCATCTCCTCGATCCATCTCCTCGATCCACCTCCTCGATCCACCTCCTCGATCCATCTCCTCGATCCATCTCCTCGATCCATCTCCTCGATCCACCTCCTCGATCCACCTCCTCGATCCATCTCCTCGATCCAACTCCTCGATCCATCTCCTCGATCCAACTCCTCGATCCATCTCCTCGATCCAACTCCTCGATCCATCTCCTCGATCCAACTCCTCGATCCAACTCCTCGATCCACCTCCTCGATCCAACTCCTCGATCCACCTCCTCGATCCATCTCCTCGATCCACCTCCTCGATCCACCTCCTCGATCCAACTCCTCGATCCATCTCCTCGATCCAACTCCTCGATCCATCTCCTCGATCCAACTCCTCGATCCAACTCCTCGATCCACCTCCTCGATCCAACTCCTCGATCCACCTCCTCGATCCAACTCCTCGATCCACCTCCTCGATCCATCTCCTCGATCCACCTCCTCGATCCACCTCCTCGATCCATCTCCTCGATCCACCTCCTCGATCCACCTCCTCGATCCAACTCCTCGATCCATCTCCTCGATCCAACTGCTCGGCCCCGCTGTAATCCCACTGACCGGTTCCTTTGCCCAAATGTGAGCAGCTGTATTGTGGAACTGTCCCCCAGTGAGAGTCAGTGTCTGTGGAACTGTCCCCCAGTGAGAGTCAGTGTCTGTGGAACTGTCCCCCAGTGAGAGTCAGTGTCTGTGAAACTGTCCCCCAGTGAGAGTCAGTGCCTGTGGAACTGTCCCCCAGTGAGAGTCAGTGCCTCTGGAACTGTCCCCCAGTGAGAGTCAGTGTCTGTGGGACTGTCCCCCAGTGAGAGTCAGTGTCTGTGAAACTGTCCCCCAGTGAGAGTCAGTGCCTGTGGAACTGTCCCCCAGTGAGAGTCAGTGCCTCTGGAACTGTCCCCCAGTGAGAGTCAGTGCCTGTGGGACTGTCCCCCAGTGAGAGTCAGTGCCTCTGGAACTGTCCCCCAGTGAGAGTCAGTGCCTCTGGAACTGTCCCCCAGTGAGAGTCAGTGCCTCTGGAACTGTCCCCCAGTGAGAGTCAGTGCCTCTGGAACTGTCCCCCAGTGAGAGTCAGTGCCTCTGGAACTGTACCCGAGTGAGAGTCAGTGGAATCTGGAGAGGATTCCTATAGAAAAAAATTAACAAAAGAAAGCTGGCCCTGGGGGGTGCAGTAATAACAGAATGAGTTCACACTGTACACGCGGTTATTGAAATGGCCGATTGCAACTGTCACTCTGACTGCTCGACCTCACCCATTGGTTCAGTAAACCACCCACACACATTCCCCTTTCCCCCATCAGCCACCGCAGGGAGTCTCCGAGTGTGACAGTGGAATTCTGAGTGGATTTAGGCCGTGGATTTGCACTTCGAACGAGACTGCCTTTCCGTGGAAACCTTGTATCGGGCGGAGAATGGATTGAGAGACGGTCTGGGCCACAGTGTGAGTTGTGCGTCCTATCCCACGGATGTGGATGTTGGATGAGAGTGAGCACTCCTGTACTCGGGAGTCAGAGCCACATGACCCTCGCCTTCTCCCTGACCCATTCCTTGTTCAGGCTCGGCTCCATGCTGCACGTCCCCAGGAGCCCATCGTTAGACATTCCCTTTTCACCTTAAGGATCTGAATTGAAATCCATTCTGATGGATTTCATCAGGGAAAATTTGCAGGTCTATGGGGAACGAGCAGAGGAGTGGGACTAAATGGATAGCTCTTTCAAAGGGCCGGCATAGGCACAATGGGCTGAATGGCCTCCTACTGTGCGGTGTGATTCTATGACAAAATGGAAGTTCCCCCTCTGTTTGCTGTAAGGGGTAAATGTGAAATGACTTAAGCAGTTTTGATGCTGAATCCGGAAGACAAAAAGAAGAAAATATTAATATTTAATTCTCCCATCACTGACATCCCTCACCTGGATAAGGATATTTGCAAACCGGGAACTTACATTGAATTTACAGCACAGGCCAATCGGCCCAACTGGTCTATGCCGGTGTTTATGCTCCACACGAGCCTCCTCCCTCCCTACTTCATCTCACCCTATCCCCCTATCCTTCTATTCCTTTCTCCCTCATGTGTTTATCCAGCTTCCCCTTAAATGTATCTACACTATTCACCTCAACTACTCCTTGTGGGAGTGAGTTCCACATTCTCACCACTCTCTGGGGAAAGAAGTTTCTCCTGAATTCCCTATTAGATTTATTAGTGACTATCTTATATCTATGACCTCTAGTTCTGGTCTCCCCCACAAGTGGAAACATCTTCTCTACGTCCACCCTATCAAACCCTTTCATTATTTTAAAGACCTCGATCAGCCTTCTATGTGAATTGTTAATTCGGGTTCCGTGCTGTTTCTCCAAAGTGTGGATTTAAACCTCCCTGGCTCTGGTTTGGGATCATGAACCCAGCTCGGTTCGGGAAACGGCACACGGGATGTGGGACACGGGACACGGGACAGACAGGGTCAGCCAGCCCATTGAGTGACGGGGTCCTGTCCTTGTCCCTGGAGAGCAGCTGCTGAATAACCCAGTCCCAGGGTTACACTTGTGCTGCTGCTAATCTTTTATTCGCCCACAGCCTCCACAAGGGATGCTGCTCAGCAGCTCAAGGTCACTTCTCAACACAACCCCTGAACAGTGCTGACTTGTTCTGTTGGCCTCTCAGTGAGGCTGCCACACTCCAACACAATCTCATTCTTGCCATTTTGGCTTTTTGTATCTGGCTCAGTTTTCTTTTCTTTTGCCCTGAATCAAAAAGTGGTTGGAAAATAGCCATCAGCAGTCTCACTAAGAGTAGAGAGAGAGAGAGGACCAAGTCACCTCCTGCTGGGACAGTGTAGAGGGAGCTTTACTCTGTATCTAACCCGTGCTGTACCTGCCCTGGGAGTGTTTGATGGGACAGTGTAGTGCATCTCATCTGAAAGACAACACCTCTTCAGTGACCCTCCGACAGTGCAGCGCTCCCTCAGTACTGACCCTCCGACAGTGCAGCGCTCCCTCAGTACTGACCCTCCGACAGTGCAGCGCTCCCTCAGTACTGACCCTCCGACAGTGCAGCGCTCCCTCAGTACTGACCCTCCGACAGTGCAGCGCTCCCTCAGTACTGACCCTCCGACACTGGAGTGCTCCCTCAGTACTGACCCTCCGACAGTGCAGCGCTCCCTCAGTACTGACCCTCCGACAGTGCAGCGCTCCCTCAGTACTGACCCTCCGACAGTGCAGCGCTCCCTCAGTACTGACCCTCCGACAGTGCAGCGCTCCCTCAGTACTGACCCTCCGACAGTGCAGCTCTCCCTCAGTACTGACCCTCCGACAGTGCAGCGCTCCCTCAGTACTGACCCTCCGACAGTGCAGCGCTCCCTCAGTACTGACCCTCCGACAGTGCAGCACTCCCTCAGTACTGACCCTCCGACAGTGCAACACTCCCTCAGTACTGACCCTCCGACAGTGCAACACTCCCTCAGTACTGACCCTCCGACAGTGCAACGCTCCCTCAGTACTGACCCTCCGACAGTGCAGCGCTCCCTCAGTACTGACCCTCCGACAGTGCAGCCCTCCCTCAGTACTGACCCTCTGACAGTGCAGCACTCCCTCAGTACTGACCCTCCGACAGTGCAACACTCCCTCAGTACTGACCCTCCGACAGTGCAACACTCCCTCAGTACTGACCCTCCGACAGTGCAACGCTCCCTCAGTACTGACCCTCCGACAGTGCAGCGCTCCCTCAGTACTGACCCTCCGACAGTGCAGCGCTCCCTCAGTACTGACCCTCCGACAGTGCAGCGCTCCCTCAGTACTGACCCTCCGACAGTGCAGCGCTCCCTCAGTACTGACCCTCCGACAGTGCAGCGCTCCCTCAGTACTGACCCTCCGACAGTGCAGCGCTCCCTCAGTACTGACCCTCCGACAGTGCAACTCTCCCTCAGTACTGACCCTCCGACAGTGCAGCGCTCCCTCAGTACTGACCCTCCGACAGTGCAACACTCCCTCAGTACTGACCCTCCGACAGTGCAGCGCTCCCTCAGTACTGACCCTCCGACAGTGCAACACTCCCTCAGTACTGACCCTCCGACAGTGCAGCGCTCCCTCAGTACTGGGAGTGTCGGCCTGGATTTTGTGCTCAAGTCTCTGGAGTGGGGCTTGAATCCATGACCTTCTGACTTTGAGGCGAGAGTGCTGCTCACTGAGCCAAGGCCGGCATCCCCCCCAAATGTTCTCTCCTGTGACCATTCTTCCTAGACAGTGATCATTGGGCAGGGGAACGTGGAGGGAGGATTAAAGCCGAGATTGATCCACTCCTCACCCAACCCCCACACGCACACGCACACACTCGCACACGCACACCCACACGCACACCCACACGCACACCCACACGCACACCCACACACACACACTCGCACACGCACACCCACACGCACACGCACACGCACACACTCGCACACGCACACCCACACGCACACACTCGCACACGCACACCCACACGCACACACTCGCACACGCACACCCACACGCACACCCACATGCACGCGCAACGCACACCCACATGCACGCGCACACACTCGCACACCCACACACACACTCGCACACGCACACCCACACGCACACGCACACCCACACGCACACACTCGCACACGCACACCCACACGCACACACTCGCACACGCACACCCACACGCACACCCACATGCACGCGCACACACTCGCACACCCACACGCACACACTCGCACACGCACACCCATGCGCACACTCACACACGCACACCCACACGCACACCCACACGCACACCCACTCGCACACGCACACCCACACGCACACACTCGCACGCAAACACTCGCACACGCACATGCACACCCACTAAGAATTGTACACGCACTCACACACGTACACGCACACACACTCACACATGCACTCACACGTGTACTCACACACACACTCACACTCACATGCACACTCACACACACACACACACTCACACACACGAGCACTTTGCTGCAAGTGTCACTGCATTGTGATCAGTACTGGGGACACAGGCTGACTGCCTCTCTCTACCCGAGCATCACTCAGCGACCTGAGCTGACGTCAGTGAACTGGGCCCAGAGGTGAATCAAAGCCAGTCAGTGCCTCGCCTGGCAGCACATTCCCCCCTGATGAGCGACCATTGACTTTAATCCAGTTTGCTGTCTCTTTGCTTGGTAGAAGGTGCAGTCCCAGCCAGTCGTGTCCTTGACATTTTCATTTTTATGTAAATTGATTTTCACTCAGTCTCCTTCAGTGATTCACTTGTGTCACGACATGCTGAGGTCTGTTGCCGAGCTCCCTGCTCCACCACAGTTAATCATGTCTGGTGCTAAACGCCATTACAGGGCACGTCCAGACCTAGTCTCAAAGACCGATCTCTATAACGCCGAGGTTCAGATTTCTAATCCCACCTTGATTTGATTTCAGTTTTTAAAAATCTGGAAATAAAAAGCTGGGTTCAGTAAAAGTGACCGTGAAGCTGTTGGATTGTCGTAAAAACCCAATTGGTTTAAATAATGTCCTTTAGGGAAGGAAACCTGCCGTCCTTACCCGGTCTGGGCCTCCATGTGGCTCCAGTCCCACACCAACGTGGTTGACTCATAACTGCCCTCCGAAGTGACCCAGCGAGACACTTTCAAGGAGAAGGCCCACCACCACCTTCTCGAGGGTAACTGGGGATGGACAATGATTTCCAGCCTTGCCAGCGATGCCCACATCCTGAGAATCATCCTCTGGTTCTTACTGTTTTAGCCCTCTGTGCATCTCGGCACTCTCCTATCAATGACAGAGAGACAGCTTGAATACAAAGGAGCATCTTTTCGAAAGAAAACTGTCCCGCGAAAGTATAATCAATAATTCTCTGTCTCTGACGATTAACCAGGAACATAAATTGAACCTAATTTCTGTTCTGGGAGGAATTAAATGTTATAATCGGATAGTCAGGAGGTGAAGGATGGAATACTGGAGCCTGGTCTTCAGTTGCTTCCAAGCCTTTATTCACAGAGATTCCCCCAACACACACACACCACACCCGAGATAAGCACTCCAATAAAAAGGGATACAGAGATTCCCCGACTGATACCCACCACCTGAATATAATTAACACTCATTGATATAAATCATACAATTAACATAAAAGAACATAGTATAAGAACATAAGAATTAGGAGCAGGAGTAGCCCCTCGAGCCTGCTCCGCCATTCAATCAGATCATGGCTGATCATAGTATCACAGCACAGGGGAAGGCCATTCGGCCCATCATGCCTGTGCCGGCTCTTTGAAAGAGCTATTCAATTAGTCCCACTCCCCTGCTCTTTCCCCATAGCCCCTGCAAATTTTTTCCCTTCAAGTATTTATCCAATTCACTTTTGAAAGTTATTATTGAATCTGCTTCCACCGCCCTTTCAGGCAACACATTCCAGATTATAACAACTCGCTGCGTAAAAATGTTTCCTCATGTCGCCTCTGGCTCTTTTGCCGATCACCTTAAATCTGTGTCCTCTGGTTACCGACCCTCCTGCCACTGGAAACAGTTTCTCCTTATTTACTCTATCAAAACCATTCATGATTTTGAACACCTCGATCAAATCTTCCCTTAACCTTCTCTGCTCTAAGGAGAACAATCTCAGCTTCTCCAGTCTCTCCACATAACTGAAGTCCCTCATCCCTGGAACCATTCTAGTAAATCTCCTCTGCACCCTCTCTAAGGCCTTGACATCCTTCCTAAAGTGTGATGCCCAGAATTGAACACAATACTCCATCTGGGGGTACCAGTGATTTATAAAGGTTTTGCACAACTGCCTTGCTTTTGTACTCTGTGCCACTATTTACAAAGCCCAGGGTCCCATATGCTTTCTTCAACAGCCTTCTCAACTTGTCCTGCCACCTTCAAAGATTTGTGTACCCACACCCCCAGGTCTCTCTTTTCCTGCACCCCCTTTAAAATTGTACCATTTAGTTTATATTGCCTCTCCTCATTCTTCCTACCAAAATGCATTACTTCACACTTCTCCACATTAAATTTCATCTGCCATGTGTCTGCCCATTTCACCAGTCTGTCTTTGTCCTCCTGAAGTCTGTTACTATCCTCCACATTGTTTACTACATTTCCGTGTTTTGTGTCTTCTGCATTTTGAAATTATACCCTCTATACCCCAGTCCAGGTCATTAATATATATCAAACAGAGCAGTGGTCCTAATACTGGGGAACACCACTGTATACTCTCCTCCAGTCTGAAAAACAACCGTTCATCACTACTCTCCGCTTTCTGTCCCCGAGCCAATTTTGTATCCATGCTGTCACTGTCCCTTTAATCCCATAGGCTTCAATTTTGCGAACAAGTCTTTTATGTGGTACTTTATCAAATGCCTTTTGAAAGTTCATATACACAACATCAACCGCACTCCCCTCATCAACCCTCTCCGTTACTTCATCAAAGAACTCAATCAAGTTCGTCAAACACGATTTTCCTTTAACAAATCCGTGCTGACTTTCATTTATTAGCCCAAGTGCCAATTCATTTTGTCCTGGATTATTGTCTCTAAAAGTTTCCCCATCACTGACGTTAGACTGACTGGCCTGTAATTGCTGGGTTTATCACTCTCCCCTTTTTTGAACAAGGTTATAATATTTACAATCCTCCAGTCCTCTGGCATCACCCCCATGTCTAAAAAGGATTGGCAGATTGTGGTCAGAGCCTCCATAATTTCCACCCTTACTTCCCTCAGTAACCGAGGATGCATCCCATCTGGACCGGGTGACTTTTCTACTTTGAGTCCTGCCAATCTTTTAAGTACCTCCTCTTTATCAATTTTTATCCTATCCAATATTGCTTCCACCTCCTCCTTTACTGTGACATTGGCAGCATCCTCTTCTCTAGTGAAGATCGATGCAAAGTATTCATTTAGTACCTCAACCATACTCTCTGCCTCCACTGATTTGTGTCGAATTGGCCTCACCCTTCCTTTGACTACCTGTTTACTATTTGTATGTTTATAAAAGAGCTTTGCGTTCCCTTTCGTGTTAGCTGCTAATCTATTCTCATTCTCTCTCGTTGCCCCTCTTATTTCTTTTTTAGATCTCCTCTGTACTTTCTGTATTCAGCCTGGTTCTCTACTATATTATGAATCCTACATTCATCATAAGCCTCCCTTTTTTTGTTTCATTTTAATCTCTATATCTTTAGTCATCCAGGGAGCTCTAGCTTTGATTATCCTTCCTTTCCCCCTAGTGGGAATGTTTCTATCCTGAACCCGAACCATCTCCTCCTTGATGGTCTCCCATTATTCAATTGCTGTTTTGCCTAAAAATTTCTGATACCAATCCACCTGGGCAAGATCCCTTTTTAACTCACTAAAATTAGCCCTCCTCCAGTTAAGTATTTTTATGCTTGATGGTTCCTTGTCTTTTTCCTTAACTATTCTAAACCTGATGATATTGTGATCACTGTTTCCCAAATGCTCCCCCACTGAAACATGCTCCACCTGTCCTGTTTCATTCCCCAGAACTAGATCCAGCACTGCTTCCTTCCTCGTTGGGTACACTGGTCAAGAAAGTTCTCTTGTACACATTTCAGGAATTCCTTCCCCTCTTTGCCCTTTACATGGTTGAAAAATATCCGACAGTTTGATAGACTGGTATTGCAGACATCTAATTTTTTTCTGCCTATCGGTAATACTTGTCCTCAGGCCACCATGTGTCTATTAAAAGATATATTGTTATTGGTTTAAGTTCCATTTAATGGTTATCTTGCACCTGGCCCAAATAGCTCAGTTGGTAAATGCAGTGCATCGTCTGGTACAGAGTCACACAAAGCAGGAAGGTCCCCATTCTGTGCTGATCTGAGCTGAGGTGTATTGCAACATCCCCGATTTTCATCGCTCCACCATTGGCGGCCGTGCTTTCATTGGCTACCTAGGCTCTAAGTTCTGGAATTCCCTCTCCAATTCTCTCCGCCACTCTCTCCTCCCTTAAGATGCTCCTTAAAATCAACCAATTTGACCAAGCTTTTGGTCACCTGTCCTAATGTCTCATGAGGCTCGGTGTCAAATTTTGTCTAGTTCCGCTCCTGTGAAGCGCCTTGGGACATTTTACTACATTAAAGGTGCTGTAGAACAAAGAGATTGATTAAGAGGGGAAAATCGAGTATGAGAGTAAACTAGCAGGGAACATAAAAACTGACTGTAAAAGCTTCTATAAATATGTCAAGAGAAAAAGATTAATGAAGACAAATGTAGGTCCCTTACAGTCAGAAATGGGGGAAATTATAATGGGGAACAAAGAAATGGCAGAACAATTAAACACATACTTTGGTTCTGTCTTCACAAAGGAGGACACAAATAACCTGCCAGAAATGTTAGGGAACCAAGGGTCTAGTGAGAGGGAGGAACTGAAGGAAACCAGTATTAGTAAAAAGTAGTTCTAGGGAAATTAATGGGGCTAAAGGCTGACAAATCCCCAGGGCCTGATAATCTACATCCCAGAGTACTAAAGGAAGTGGCCCTGGAAATAGTGGATGCATTGGTGATCATCTTCCAAAATTCTATAGACTCTGGAACAGTTCCTACAGATTGGAGGGTGACAAATGTAACCCCACATAGGAACATAGGAACAGGAGTAGGCCATTCAGCCCCTCGTGCCTGCTCCACCATTTGATAAGATCATGGCTGATCTGTGATCTAACTCCATATATCTGCCTTTGGCCCATATCCCTTAATACCTTTGGTTGCCAAAAAGCTATCTATCTCACATTTAAATTTAGCAATTGAGCTAGTATCAATTGCCGTTTGCGGAAGAGAGTTCCAAACTTCTACCACTCTTTGTGTGTAGAAATGTTTTCTAATCTCACTCCTGAAAGGTCTGGCTCTAATTTTTAGACTGTGCCCCCTACTCCTAAAATCCCCAACCAGTGGAAATAGTTTCTCTCTATCCACCCTATCTGTTCCCCTTAATATCTTATAAACTTCGATCAGATCACCCCGTAACCTTCTAAATTCTAGAGAATACAACCCCAATTTGTGCAATCTCTCCTCGTAACTTAACCCTTAAAAAAGGAGGGAGAGAAAAAACAGGGAATTACAGACATAAGAACATAAGAACATAAGAAATAGGAGCAGGAGTAGGCCAATCGGCCCCTCGAGCCTGCTCCGCCATTCAATAAGATCATGGCTGATCTGATCCTAACCTCAAATCTAAATTCATGTCCAATTTCCTGCCCGCTCCCCGTAACCCCTAATTCCCTTTACTTCTAGGAAACTGTCTATTTCTGTTTTAAATTTATTTAATGATGTAGCTTCCACAGCTTCCTGGGGCAGCAAATTCCACAGACCTACTACCCTCTGAGTGAAGAAGTTTCTCCTCATCTCAGTTTTGAAAGAGCAGCCCCTTATTCTAAGATTATGCCCCCTAGTTCTAGTTTCACCCATCCTTGGGAACATCCTTACCGCATCCACCCGATCAAGCCCCTTCACAATCTTATATGTTTCAATAAGATCGCCTCTCATTCTTCTGAACTCCAATGAGTAGAGTCCCAATCTACTCAACCTCTCCTCATATGTCCGCCCCCTCATCCCCGGGATTAACCGAGTGAACCTTCTTTGTACTGCCTCGAGAGCAAGTATGTCTTTTCTTAAGTATGGACACCAAAACTGTATGCAGTATTCCAGGTGCGGTCTCACCAATACCTTATATAACTGCAGCAATACCTCCCTGTTTTTATATTCTATCCCCCGAGCAATAAAAGCCAACATTCCGTTGGCCTTCTTGATCACCTGCCGCACCTGCATACTAACCTTTTGATTTTCTTGCACTAGGACCCCCAGATCCCTTTGTACTGCAGTACTTTCCAGTTTCTCGCCATTAAGATAATAACTTGCTCTCTGATTTTTCCTGCCAAAGTGCATAACCTCACATTTTCCAATATTGTATTGCATCTGCCAAATCTCCGCCCACTCACCCAGCCTGTCCATATCCCCCTGTAGGTTTTTTATGTCCTCCTCACTCTCCACTTTCCCTCCCATCTTTGTATCATCTGCAAACTTTGATATGTTACATTCGGTCCCCTCCTCCAAATCGTTAATATAGATTGTAAAGAGTTGGGGACCCAGCACCGACCCCTGCGGAACACCACTGGCTACTGGTTGCCAGTCCGAGAATGTACCATTTATCCCAACTCTCTGCTTCCTGTTAGATAACCAATCCTCCACCCATGCCAGAATATTACCCCCAATCCAGTGATTCTTTATCTTGAGCAATAATCTTTTATGCGACCAGTAGTGGGGAAAATGCTGGAGTCTATTATAAAAGATGTGATAACAGAACACTTGGAAGGCATTAACGGGATTGGACAAAGTCAGCGTGGGTTTATGAAAGGGAAATCATGCTTAACAAATCTACTGGAGTTTTTTGAGGATGTAACTAGTAGAATAGATAGGGGAGAACCAGTGGATGTGGTGTATTTGGATTTTCAGAAGGCTTTTGATAAGGTCCCACACAAGAGGTTAGTGTGCAAAATTAAAGCACGTGGGATTGGTGGGAATATACTGGCATGGATTGAGAATTGGTTGACAGACAGGAAACAGAGAGTAGGAATAAACGGGTCTTTTTCCGGGTGGCAGGCAGTGACTAGTGGGGTACCGCAGGGATCAGTGCTTGGGCCCCAGCTATTCACAATATATATCAATGATTTGGATGAGGGAACTAAATGTAACATTTCCAAGTTTGCAGACGACACAAAGCTGGGGTGGAATGTGAGCTGTGAGGAGGATGCAAAGAGACTCCAATGTGATTTAGACAAGTTGGGTGGGTGGGCAAGAACATGGCAGATGCAGTATAACGTGGATAAATGTGAGGTTATCCACTTTGGTTGTAAAAACAGAAAAGCAGATTATTATCTGAATGGTGATAGATTGGGAAAAGGGGAGGTGCAACGAGACCTGGGTGTCCTTGTACACCAGTCGCTGAAAGCGAGCATTCAGGTGCAGCAAGCAGTTAGGAAGGCGAATGGTATGTTGGCCTTCATTGCAAGAGGATTTGAGTACAGGAGTAGGGATGTCTTACTGCAGTTATACAGGGCCTTGGTGAGACCAACTCTGGAGTATTGCGTGCAGTTTTGGTCTCCTTCTCTGAGGAAGGATGTCCTTGCCATGGAGGGAGTGCAACAAAGGTTTACCAGACTGATTCCTGGGATGGCAGGACTGACGTATGAGGAGAGATTGGATCGACTAGGCCTATATTCACTAGAGCTTAGAAGAATGAGAGGTGATCTCATCGAAACATATAAAATTCTAACAGGACTAGACAGACTAGATGCAGGGAGGATGGTCCCGATGGCTGGGGAGTCCAGAACCAGGGGTCACAGTCTCAGGATACGGAAGAATAGATAGGGGAGAACCAGTGGATGTGGTGTGTTTGGATTTGCAGAAGGCTTTTGATAAGGTCCCACCCAAGAGGTTAGTGTGCAAAATTAAAGCACATGGGATTGGGATTGGCCATTTAGAACCGAGATGATGAGAAATTTCTTCACTCAGAGGGTGGTGAACCTGTGGAATTCTCTACCACAGAAGGCAGTGGAGGCCAAGTCATTAGATGTATTCAAGAAGGAGATAGATATATTTCTTAATGCTAAAAGGATCAAGGGATATGGGGAAAAAGCGGGAATAGGGTACTGAGTTAGACGATCAGCCATGATCATTTTGGATGGCGGAGCAGGCCCGAAGGGCCGAATGGCCTACTCTTGCTCCTATTTTCTCTGTTTCTATATAAATGCAAGTTGTTGTTGAGTGCTGCAATCTCTGGGCTAGAGAGGGGGGAAATGACCCAGGGCTGAACTAAAGCCTACCTGAGATCAGCTGCTTGGACATTCCTGGTCTGTTCAGCTCAGGTCTACGGTCGAGATACCGAGGGAGCTTCTATGGGAATCTTTTTGTCTGAATCGGTGGGAAAGGGGCAGAAAATTTGGTTTGAAATTTAAGGAAGAAAGAAAGAAAGAACTTGCATTTATATAGTGCCTTTCACGACCTCAGGATGTCCCAAAGTGCTTCACAGCCAATGAAGTACTTTTGAAGTGTAGTTACTGTTGTAATGTAGGAAACGCAGCAGCCAATTTGCTCACAGCAAGATCCCGCAAACAGCAAATAGATAATGACCAGTGATGTTGGTTGAGGGATAAATATTGGCCCAGGACACTGGGAGGACTCCCCTGCTCGTCTTCGAAATAGTGCCTTCTGTTTCAGAGGCGAGAGTGCTACTGACTGAGCTGGGGCTGCCACCTGTTGAGTTTAACAATAAACTGAACAGCTGCACTCTCAAACACAGCAATTGTTCATTACTTGAGTTTTTAATGTGTTCTGTGATATGTTTTGTTGAGCATCAGTTACGATATACTGTTCCACATCTCAGTATTAATATCAGGTTCCTGCCTGTAAGCAACCTGCGAAATTCAACACTCACAAGGTCAAAGCAGACTTATATTGAAAGGATCCCTCTCTGTGCTGATTGTCAAGGGTGGAAGTTGTGAATTCTGTGGCCTCACTGTGTACGAGTGTGTGATAAATAATGTCTTATCCTTGTCTCTAACCTGCGCTCACATCTAGCGAGGCTCTGCTTACTGAACGATTTCTCCCCTATCATCTCTCAAAAATTGGTCTCTGTTTAAAATTCAGGAACAGGGAGCAGATCAAGAACAGCAGAAACTCTTTTAAATCAATCTCCCCCTCCCCATGTTTACTCCCTTCCTCCCCCAGGTTTCCACAGGCTCCTGCCGCCCTCTGGTGTCTTACCCGAGTGGCCATTTTCCACGTGAGGGCTGGCAAGCAATTTGACTGTGTAGGGCATCACAGCTGAGGTCGATCCTGGATATCCACTTGGACGCACAATTTCCATTGAGGGTCACTGGATTGGGATCAGGAGCAGACTCACTGCCTGATACAATGCTATCACTGAATAACACTCCCATTGCCCTGTTGGCTGTAATCAGCTGTCCGGATCCACCAAGCCCAGGGATGGCGCTCGGACCCCTCCTCGTCTGTATGGTCTGTTATCCCAAGGGATAGTAGTTTCCTTGAGCTGACAGAAAAAAGCTGTCTGATTGGCACACTGGGTGGGTGACGGCAATTTCCCTCATTGTGAGGTAAAGCTGTCTCTTGGTTTATTCTCTCCACCCCCTCCCCACCCCCTCCCGCCCCCCCTCCCGCCCCCCTCCCCGCCCACTCCCGCCCCCACCCGCCCCCCACCTTAGAAGGCCCAGGATTCCACCCTACTGTGGTATATCATCGAATAGACTAATAAAGAACCAATTAAATTGGACTCAGGTTAGTGTTGGTGAATGGTAACCTAGTTATGGTACTGGACTAATAATCTAGAGGTCATGCAAGCTATGAAACTGAATTCAATAAAGCTGGGCTGGCACCAGAAGAATGACCATAAAGCTGTCGGATTTTCCTAAAATTCCAACTGGTTAACTAATGTTCTTCAGGGGAGGGAATCTTCCATCCATTCCAGGGATGAGGGACTTCAGTCATGTGGAGAGACTGGAGAAGCTGGGATTGTTCTCCTTGGAGCAAAGAAGGTTAAGGAGAGATTTGATAGAGGTGTTCAAAATAATGAGGGGTTTTGATAGAGTAAATGGAGAGAAACTGTTTCCAGTGGCAGGAGGGTCGGTAACCAGAGGACACAGATTTAAGGTATTTGGCAAAAGAACCAGAGGGGGAGATGAGGAGAATTTTTTTACACAGCAAGTTGTGATGATCTGGAATGCGCTGCCTGAAAGGGCGGTGGAAGCAGATTCAATAATAACTTTCAAAAGGGAAAAAAATTGCAGGGCTATGGGAAAAGAGCAGGGGAATGGGACTAATTGGATAGCTCTTTCAAAAAGCCAGCACAGGCACGATGAGCCAGATGGCCTCCTTCTGTGCTGTATGATTCAATTATTCAATGATATCTGGTCTGGCCTCCATGTGACTCTAGCCTCACACCAAGTGCTTGACCCAATGCCCTCCGGGCAGTTAGGGATGGACAATAAAGCTCGGGTTGCTCAAATACCAAGAACATTTTTTTTTAGAAACTCCTGACTATCTTTTTTTAAGTGGAAACCCCAGGTGAAGTGCTCGGGCCACAATGTGGGGACATCAGCAAACCTGAATACAGTGGGCGCGAAGACAAGGCAAATCAAGGAATAATGACATAAAAACAGAAAATGCTGGAGCAGCTCAGCAAGTGAGGCAGTGGGGAAAGAAACAGAGTTAACGTTTCAGGTCGATGACAATGAAACTTCGCCAGAACTGGAAGAAGTTGAAGATTAAACCGTTTTTAAGCAAATACCAGAGCCAGTGAAAGGGGTGGGGAAGGAGGGGAGGGGTGGGGGGAAAGAACAAAAGGGAAGGTCTGTGATAGGGCGGAGGGCAGGAGTGATTAAATGACAAAAGGGATGATGGTGCGAGGCGAGGAGGGTGGGAATGGGACAGGGTAAGAGACATAAGGTTGGTCAGGACTAGCTGTAAATGGCAGCAGCAGAACCATTCCCAGCACTGGCTGACCGGAGAAACGGGAGCAGTGGTTCTGATCTGAAGTTATTGAAATCAGTGTTGAGTCCAGAAGATTGTAAAGTGTCTAAAGGAAAGATGAGGTGCTGATCCTCGAGCTTCCGTTGAGCTTCATTGGGACAGTGTAAACACCCCATCTTTGCTCCACATCATTGATATCCTCACCCAACAAACATCTATTGATCTCAGGCTTCAAAATTTCAATTGGCCCCCAGCATCCACAGGCTTTAGGGAGAGAGAGTTAACTTGATACTCTCTCTTACCTCATTTGTTGACCATGGTTTCCTTAACTACACAAGTGGAGCCTTTGTCTTCGAGGAGAATGTATTGGTTTTTGCATCATACCAAATACTCCCCACTGTTTGTCTGCAGGTTTACCCATTAACAGCTCAGCCCAGTTTACTGCGATTGATTCATTCCTCATCCCTTTGAACTTTGCCTTACTTAAATTTAAAACCTTGGTTTATGACTCTTCTTTCTCCCTCGCAAACTTAATATGAAATTCAATCAATAAATGATTACATTCTAAATGGACTCACCATACAGGTCAGTCAATGTGCTGAGGGCATGTTTGGACTTGCACTGCTCCATTTTTCTAGTCTTATGTCTTTATAATTTACTAACGCTATTAAAGTCCACACAGTGACGTTTTCAATTACCTCACTCATTATACAAAAGTTATGCTATAAATTGTCTGAGAGCAGCCACCGTATTAGTGATTGGCCCAGTCGCCATTTTCCCTTTCGTGGTAGCCAATGGATTTATAGTTCCACATATGAAGCTTTTAAAGAATTAGTGGGATTAATAAGTATTCCATAGAGAGGAGTAGTACAGTACGTCTGGTCCCAGACAAGCAACCCAGAGGTTGAGAGTTCAAATCCCACAGTGCAAGTTGGGAAATTCAGTTTAATAAATCTGATAATTTGTCGGCTAGCACCAGATAAAAGCTGCTGGATTGTGGGGGAGTCCAAAACTAGAGGTCATAAATATAATATTAGTTGCTCATAAAATCCAATTCAGGAGAAACGTCTTTACCCAGAGAGTGGTGAGAATGTGGAACTCACTCCCACAAGGAGTAGTTGAGGTGAATAGTGTAGATGGATTTAAGGGGAAGCTGGATAAACACATGAGGGAGAAAGGAATAGAAGGATATGCTGATAGGGTGAGATGAAGTAGGGAGGGAGGAGGCTCGTGTGGAGCATAAACACCGGCATAGACCAGTGGGCCGAATGGCCTGTTTCTGAGCTGTAGTTTTGATGTAACTCAGTGGTTCACTAATGTCCCCCAGGGAAGGGACCCTACACATGACTCCAGTCCCAAACTATGTAGTTGACTTTTAATGCTCTCAGGGCTACATGGTGTGAGTAATTAATGTGTTGCGTACATCCCAAGAAGAAATACAAAAAAAGCCCAGTTAGATTGAAGATTGGCAAAGCAAGGCACTGTGGCCAGTTGTGTTGCACTAGGGTCTATTCCAGGCTCCCTCCTGTTCAAACTATTTATAAGTGATATGCCTCAAATTTAAAATTCCCATCCTCGTGTTAAAATCCCTCCATGGCTTCGCCACCCCCAGCCCCCGCCTCCCTGTCTCTGTAACCTCCTCCAGCCCTACAACCCTCCGAGATCTCTGCGCTCCTCCAATTCTGGCCTCTTGCGCATCCCTGATTTTAATTACTCCACCATTGGCGGCCGTGCCTTCAGCTGCCTAGGCCCTAAGCTCTGGAATTCCCTCCCTAAACCTCTCCGCCTCTCTCTCCTCCTTTAAGATGCTCCTGAAAACCTACCACTTTGACCAAACTTTTTGTCACCTGTCCTAACATCTCCTTATGTGGCTTAATGTCAAATTTTTCTGATTTACGCTCCTGTGAAGAGCCTTGGGATGTTTTAAAGGCACCAGAGAAATGCAAGCTGATGTTGTATATGGAGGTGTTCCTCATACTTATACTGTAGCATTTGCCGATGATGTCAATCTGGTTTGCTGCTGTATTCAAAGTGATCTGGACCTGATTGATTTCAGTGTAAATAAGTGTACGGCTTTAGAACAGGAGGGTGACAACTAACCATTCCCCTCACTTCAGGTAACCCTGCAAACCAACGCTGCAATGGGTAGTGAGTCCTAAGTGGTCAAGCAGTGGGAATCTCACTAGTGCTCTGTGCAGGTAATCTGGCAGCTCTTAGCTGGTTAAACCCCTACAGTACCCCTGCCCACAGATGTGGGGAGAGAGTCTTGAAGTTTCTGCTCTTAGCCATCTGTATCTAAATTCTCTGGGTTGCATAAATGGGGTGTGTCCATACATGGTGAGAGTGTGTACTCAATATTGAGCAGAGACTCTGTGTGGAGTATATGGGTTTGGAGAGTCTTAATCATGATGATAGATTTCCGTTTGAATTAGACTTCCAACTAACCAAAAAAACCTTTGTTAATGAATTACTGGGGCGACATTTGGGAAATCAACATCAGCACCTGACCTTCAAAAGGACCTTCATTTGAGAGGATTCAGAGAGAGTGACAGAGAGACAGAGAGAGAGATAGAATTAATTGAGAATGTAGATTTGTGGAGTGGAACTGGTTTTAGTTGGATTAATATTCTAGACTTGAATTGATTGCCTTCAGAGATCAGGGAAAATCATAGAATATTCCAGCACAGAACCAGGCCATTCGGCCCATCAAGTCTGTGCCAATGTTTCTCTCCACATGAACCACCCAGTCTAATCCCACTCTCCCCCTCACTCCCCATACCCTTTAATATCCCACCCAGTCTAATCCCACTCTCCCCTTCACTCCCCATACCCATTAATATCCCACCCCGTCTAATCCCATTCTCCCCTTCACTCCCCATACCCATTAATATCCCACCCCGTCTAATCCCATTCTCCCCTTCACTCCCCATACCCGTTAATATCCCACCCAGTCTAATCCCACTCTCCCCCTCACTCCCCATACCCTTTAATATCCCACCCAGTCTAATCCCACTCTCCCCTTCACTCCCCATACCCATTAATATCCCACCCAGTCTAATCCCACTCTCCCCTTCACTCCCCATACCCGTTAATATCCCACCCAGTCTAATCCCACTCCCCATATTTAATTTTCCACTATCTAATTCACTTTTAAAAGAATTTAGAGACTCTGCTTCAATAATGAGTTTGTAACTGAGAATTCTAAGTTCTCTCCGTCCTCTGTGCTGAGACCTATTTTCTAACCTCCCCTTCAATTCGCACATTATTGTGCTGGTTCTGGTATTGGCCCCTCTTTCAGGAGGTTGAGTGAGTGATGGGTGGGACTATTTTTGTACAGCGATCACTCGACGAGGTCAGGAGCTGGAGTCCCCGCTAATGCTTGATCTCCCTTCGGCCTATTGCTACCAGCCCAGCTGGGCTAACGCAGCACGGAGCAGGGATTGATCCTGGCACCTCACTGGTTAATTGCCCAAATTATATGGTAGAGGCTCCACCTGCAGCTGGGTATCCGGCATTGTACCGTCTGGGACCACAACTGTAGCAGACTGATAGCATCACTGGGAATGTGGGAGCGAGCCTTGAGCTCAGTGGTAACCATTCCCGGATCGGGGTCAGAAGGAGCAGGGTTCCACTACAGACAGTCCCGGGGAGCGGAGACCGGAGCTCCAGACGGTCCCGGGGAGCGGAGATCGGAGCTCCAGACAGTCCCGGGAGCGGAGACCGGAGCTCCAGACAGTCCCGGGGAGCGGAGACCGGAGCTCCAGACAGTCCCGGGGAGCGGAGACCGGAGCTCCAGACAGTCCCGGGAGCGGAGACCGGAGCTCCAGACAGTCCCGGGGAGCGGAGACCGGAGCTCCAGACAGTCCCGGGGAGTGGAGACCGGAGCTCCAGACGGTCCCGGGGAGGGGAGACCGGAGCTCCAGACAGTCCCGGGAGCGGAGACCGGAGCTCCAGACCGTCCCGGGGAGCGGAGACCGGAGCTCCAGACGGTCCCGGGGAGCGGAGACCGGAGCTCCAGACGGTCCCGGGGAGCGGAGACCGGAGCTCCAGACGGTCCCGGGGAGCGGAGACCGGAGCTCCAGACGGTCCCGGGGAGCGGAGACCGGAGCTCCAGACGGTCCCGGGGAGCGGAGACCGGAGCTCCAGACGGTCCCGGGGAGCGGAGACCGGAGCTCCAGACGGTCCCGGGGAGCGCAGACCGGAGCTCCAGACGGTCCCGGGGAGCGCAGACCGGAGCTCCAGACGGTCCCGGGGAGTGGAGACCGGAGCTCCAGACGGTCCCGGGGAGCGGAGACCGGAGCTCCAGACGGTCTCGGGGAGCGGAGACCGGAGCTCCAGACGGACCCGGGGAGCGGAGACCGGAGCTCCAGACAGTCCCGGGGAGCGGAGACCGGAGCTCCAGACAGTCCCGGGGAGCGGAGACCGGAGCTCCAGACTGTCTCGGGGAGCGGAGACCGGAGCTCCAGACAGTCCCGGGGAGTGGAGACCGGAGCTCCAGACAGTCCCGGGGAGCGGAGACCGGAGCTCCAGACAGTCCCGGGGAGCGGAGACCGGAGCTCCAGACTGTCTCGGGGAGCGGAGACCGGAGCTCCAGACAGTCCCGGGGAGTGGAGACCGGAGCTCCAGACAGTCCCGGGGAGCGGAGACCGGAGCTCCAGACAGTCCCGGGGAGCGGAGACCGGAGCTGCGGCTCTGAATTCTGGGCTGACATCCACCATGAGAGGGCAGATGGGGCCTCAGTTTAATGTCTCATCCGACAGCGCAGCGCTCCCTCAGTACTGACCCTCCAACAGTGCAGCGCTCCCTCAATACTGACCCTCCGACAGTGCAGCGCTCCCTCAGTACTGACCCTCTGACAGGGCGGCGCTCCCTCAGTGCTGACCCTCCGACAGTGCGGCGCTCCCTCAGTACTGACCCTCAGTACTGACCCTCTGACAGTGCAGCGCTCCCTCAGTACTGACCCTCCGACAGTGCAGCGCTCCCTCAGTACTGACCCTCTGACAGGGCGGCGCTCCCTCAGTGCTGACCCTCCGACAGTGCGGCGCTCCCTCAGTACTGACCCTCAGTACTGACCCTCCGACAGTGCAGCGCTCCCTCAGTACTGACCCTCCGACAGTGCAGTGCTCCCTCAGTACTGACCCTCCGACAGCGCAGCGCTCCCTCAGTACTGACCCTCCGACAGTGCAGTGCTCCCTCAGTACTGACCCTCCGACAGGGCGGCGCTCCCTCAGTGCTGACCCTCCAACAGTGCAGTGCTCCCTCAGTGCTGACCCTCCCTCAGTACTGACCCTCCCTCAGTACTGCCCTGGGAGTGTGGGCCTGGATTATTGGCTCTAGTCTCTCGAGTGTGGATTGAACCCATGACCTTCATGACTTAGAGATGAGAGTGCTGCCCACTGAGCCATGGCTGGCACCAATAATACCAGCGCTTAACGGGTTAAACTTGAAGGCCAGGTTGCATAAAGCTGCCTTGTATGTCCTTGAGTTTCGATGGTTGAGCCGAGATCTCGGCTGTTTAAATTGATAAAAGGATTCGGTAGGGTAGATACAGAGAAACTATTTCCTCTGGTGAGGGAATGGTAAGAAGGTGAGATAGATTTAAGACAAATGGGACGGGTTTGTTGGGTCTAAAGTTCATTTGTTGTCTCTAAACCATCTTATGTTTTTGGAGGCCAATCGGAATGACACCAGCCTTCTCTTCAACCCTCTCTGTAGGTTGTTTACTTCACAGCCTTATTCCCGTACCTGGTCCTGATTATCCTTCTGGCACATGGAGTATCTCTTCCGGGGGCTCTGGATGGCATCATTTACTACCTGAAACCTGATTGGTCCAAACTTGGTGAAGCTCAGGTAAAAGATCATTACATTTCCCCCCCAACCCGTGTTATTTTTTTTTTGTTTCTGTTTGTTTCCTCTTCTAATTCTTGGAGAATTTCCTGTAAGACATTGGACTGGGCTGAAGGCTATTCCTCTTTTGTTTTTTGTTATTGGCCAGTTTCCTATTGGTGGAGTTGTGGAAGACACGAGCTCTTGAGGGAGTAAACTAGGAGCAAAAATGTCAAAGCTTCTACCTTCTAATTTAATCGAGTTCTTCGGGAAAAATCCGGGTTTTATTTTTTGTTGTTGGATTCTTTAGGTTTCTGTGTAATCTGAACCCTTCAATCCAGTATCTCAAAAGGATGGTCCTCCCATTTGCTTCCAAGCATTCTGCTGTTGCCTTTATAGAATGTTTTATTTTACTTGATTTCTCTTGAAGGTTTGGATTGATGCAGGAACCCAGATCTTTTTCTCATATGCGATTGGATTAGGAGCACTTACAGCACTAGGCAGCTACAATCGTTTTCACAACAACTGCTACAGGTAACCTAGCAACGCAGGAGCTACACTTTATTCATTTCCGTACTTTTTTTTTCCTCCAAACTACCATTTTGGGTATTTTCACAAGTGGAAGAAAAGGCCTGTTGAAGGACGGGATGCTTCCCTGACATCAACAGTTCCATTCTTATATCTGCGATGTGTGCCATTCACAGAGTGACCTATGGTAAACCTTTGACCCCTCACCCCCCCTACCCCAGCCAACTAACAGGTTCTATCACCCACTTATGGCCGTGACCTACGCAACGCTCCCTCGTCCCCCCTACCCCGGCATGCTATAAATTGGTGATTGACAGCTACAGATACCTGGCCTGTGGTATTGTGAGGGAGGAGGGAGCGGGGGGGGGGGTTTTTCAGGGGGGTCCCGAACGCACCAGTCGTCTGCCGTAGGGGTCTACACCGAACGCCACGTGGAATCCAATCTCTGGCACCAACGGCCGCGAAGCTGAAGATCGCTCGGACCCAGGACGCAGAGATACACCACCACGGGTTTGGATCGGCAGCGGAGCCAACCATTACAACCCGTGAGCCAGCATCCCCTCTTCAAGCACGAGTCAGTGCTGCTCTCCCCCGCCCCCCACCTCACCCTCCCGACGGTTCGGGCCAGATTACACGGGGTGTCCCTGAGCTGCACCGATGCCAGGCTGGAGCTGACTTGGCTTTGACCACCGGCTGGCGCAGCGGTCAGAGATCCAGCTTACACACGTGGATAATCGCCACCTGGGGTCGAGATACCGGAGGGCCAACCGACCCCTGTGGAACCCAAACCCCCTCAAAGTTGGGGGAGGGGAGGTCAGCGTCCTGAGGAAGGGGAGAAAAAATTGGATACAAATGAGAGAAAGAAGAAAAAAGTAAAGCGCGCATGGGTAATAATCTTTCACTCGTGAGTATAGGAGTGCCAGGTATCACTGCTGTAGCTGCCAATCACTGCCTGAGATGGACGTGGTACTAGTTTACCGATATACCAGGAAGTGCTCACTGTCCTACACAACCTTAAACCAAGCGACTACCACTAAAAAATCTGGGACATGCGCATCTCGTCTGATCATGTCCGCCAGGACCTACCCATGGCTGACCGGAGCGATGCTGACCGTTGACCGTTAACAGTGACCACAAAGAGGAAGATGACCTCTTTTCCTTTCTCTGTGGGTTGGACTTGATCCCAGGTCTCTCAACATCAAAGAGCAGCAACTAAGACTGGCATCGTAGCCAACCACGCCTCCTAGGTTACGGCACAATTCATCAGCAACCATTATTGACACGTTCCAGCAGCGCATGTGGGCCTAAACCAAGGAGGGGCGCATTAACACACGGGAATCTGCTCACCCACCCATCAGGCGCACACCTCACAAATACTGGTACAGCAGCAATGGCCGTACATTCTTAAGTGAGTGACAGGCATCTGGCAAAATTCATTTGTAATTTGCCTTAGAATCAGACAGCACAAAAGGAGGCCATTCAGCCCATCGTGCCTGTGCCAGCTCTATGAAAGAGCTATCCAATTAGTCCCACTCCCCCTGCTCTTTCCCCATAGCCCTGCACATTCTTCCTTTTCAAATATTTATCCAATTCCCTTTTGAAAGTTATTATTGAATCTGCTCCCACGACAACAAAAATATGAGGACTAGTAAGAAATCCATTGTTTGTGGATCATTCTTTCCTGTGCTGAGAGTGAGCGACACTGAGTGAGAATCACAGACTGATCGCACCGCAGGCTCATGCTTTAGATTATCTGATATTTGAAATGTTACAGTAGAGCTTTTTATTGTCTCCCACAACATTTAGAGTTTAATATCAACAGCTGGCTCTCACACCAGCCCACACATCCATCAATACTCCCATTCACCATTTGGAGGTTTCTAATGAGTTACACAACCCTACGCAATCGAATAAGCATTCCCCCTCACTCACTCCCCCCTCACTCACTCCCCCTCACTCACTCCCTCCCTCACTTGCGGGGAGGTTTGCTAGCACTGTTGGGGGGGGTTTAAACTAACTTGGCAGGGGGATGGGATACAGAGTGGAGCTACAATAGGGGGTGATGTGCAGCCAAATATAGAGAAAAAAACAAGTCAGCTTGGGAGACAGGGCAAATATGTGAGGGCAAGGCTGGATGGCATCTATTTTAATGCAAGGATTCTTGCGAATAAGGTGGATGAACTGAAGGTGTTGATAAACACATGGGAGTATGATGTTGTTGCTGTCACAGAGACATGGTTGAGGGAGGGGCAAGACTGGCAGCTCAATATTCCGGGGTACAGAATCTTCAGGCGAGACAGAGGGGGAGGTATAAGAGGAGGGGGGGTCGCAATATTAATTAAAGAATCAATTACTGCCATAAGGAGGGATGATATATTAGCAGGTTCCTCTAATGAGGCCATATGGGTGGAGCTTAAAAACAAAAAGGGGGCAAGCACTTTGATGGGAGTGTACTATAGGCCCCCAAACAGTCAGGGGGAGATAGAGGAACAGATATGTAGGCAAATCTCAGAAAATTGTGCAAATAATAGGGTAATAATAGTGGGGGATTTCAACTTCCCCAATATTAACTGGGAGACTCAGAGTGTAAAAGGCTTAGAGGGTACAAAATTCTTAACGTGCATCCAGGAGAGCTTTTTGAGCCAGCATGTAGAAAGTCCTACAAGAGAGGGGGCGGTACTGGACCTAATTCTAGGGAATGTGGCCGGCCAAGTGGAAGAAGTGCTAGTAGGTGAGCACTTTGGTGACAGTGACCATAATTCGGTGAGATTTAAGGTGGTCATGGAAAAGGACAGGGAGGGGCCGGAAATAAAGGTTCTAAATTGGGGGAAGGCCGATTTTAATAGGATAAGGCAGGATCTGGCCAAAATGGACTGGGATCAGCTGCTTGTAGGAAAATCCGCATCGGAGCAATGGGAGTCTTTCAGAAGGGAGATTGAGACCATACAATGGCAACATGTTCCCGTAAAGGTCAAGGGTGGTTCCAAGAACTCCAGGGAACCTTGGATGTCAGAGGATATACGAGAATGGATTAGGAAAAAAAGGAGGGCTTTTGGCAGATACAAAAGGCTAAAGACGGATGAAGCCCTAGAGGAGTACAAAAAGTGCAGGGGGATACTTAAAAAAGAAATTAGGAGATCAAGGAGGGGCCATGAAATAACACTGGCGAGCAAAATAAAGGAAAATCCTAAGATGTTTTATAAGTATATTAAGGGTAAGAGGATGACTAGGGAAAAAATAGGGCCCATTAGGGACAAAAATGGCAATCTGTGTGTGGAGCCGGCAGATGTAGGAGGGGTTCTAAATGAATTTTTTGCATCTGTTTTCACGATGGAGAAGGACGATGTAGACATAGAAATACGGCAGGGGGACTGTGATATACTCGAACATATTATCATCGAGCGGGAAGAGGTATTGGCGGTTTTAGCAGGCCTAAAAATGGATAAATCCCCAGGCCCGGACGAAATGTATCCCAGGCTACTGTGTGAGGCAAAGGAGGAGATTGCGGGGGCTCTGACACATATATTCAGAACCTCTCTGGCCACAGGGGATGTGCCAGAGGACTGGAGAACCGCTAATGTAGTACCATTATTCAAGAAGGGGAGTAGGGAAAAACCGGGGAACTACAGGCCAGTGAGCCTAACATCAGTGGTAGGAAAATTATTGGAAAAAATTCTGGAGGACAAAATTAGTCTCCACTTGGAGAAGCAAGGATTAATCAGGGATAGTCAACATGGCTTTGTCAAGGGAAGATCATGTCTGACTAATTTGATTGAATTTTTTGAGGGGGTGACTAGGCGTGTGGATGAGGGTAACGCAGTGGATGTGGTTTACATGGATTTCAGTAAGGCCTTCGATAAAGTCCCCCACAGGAGACTGGTCAAGAAGGTACGAGCCCATGGAATCCAGGGTGCCTTGGCACTTTGAATACAAAACTGGCTTAGTGGCAGAAGGCAGAGGGTGATGGTCGAAGGTTGTTTTTGTGACTGGAAGCCTGTGGCCAGTGGGGTACCACAGGGATCGGTGCTGGGTCCCTTGCTGTTTGTGGTCTACATTAATGACTTGGATATGAATGTAAAAGGTATGATCAGTAAGTTCGCTGATGATACAAAAATTGGTAGGGTGGTAAATAGCGAGGAGGATAGCCTCAGTCTGCAGGACGATATAGATGGGTTGGTCAGATGGGCGGAACAGTGGCAAATGGAATTTAACCCGGAAAAGTGCGAGGTGATGCACTTTGGAGGGACTAACAAGGCAAGTGAATACACAATGAATGGGAGGACCCTAGGCAAGACAGAGGGTCAGAGGGATCTTGGTGTGCAAGTTCACAGATCCCTGAAGGCGGCGGAACAGGTAGATAAGGTGGTAAAGAAGGCAAATGGGATACTTGCCTTTATTAGCCGAGGCATAGAATATAAGAGCAAGGAGGTTATGATGGAGCTGTATAAAACACTGGTTAGGCCACAGCTGGAGTACTGTGTGCAGTTCTGGTCGCCACACTGCAGGAAGGATGTGATCGCTTTGGAGAGGGTGCAGAGGAGATTCACCAGGATGTTACCAGGGCTGGAGCGCTTCAGCTATGAAGAGAGACTGGGAAGATTGGGTTTGTTTTCCTTGGAGCAGAGGAGGCTGAGGGGGGACATGATTGAGGTGTACAAAATTATGAGGGGCACAGATAGGATGGATACTAAGGAGCTTTTTCCCTTCGTTGAGGGTTCTATAACAAGGGGACATAGATTCAAGGTAAAAGGCGGGAGGTTTAGAGGGGATTTGAGAAAGAACTTTTTCACCCAGAGGGTGGTTGGAGTCTGGAACTCACTGCCTGAAAGGGTTGTGGAGGCAGGAACCCTCACAACATTCAAGAAGCATTTGGATGAGCACTTGAAATGCCATAGCATACAAGGCTACGGACCAAATGCTGGAATATGGGATTAGAGTAGACAGGGCTTGATGGCCGGCGCGGACACGATGGGCCGAAGGGCCTCTATCCGTGCTGTATAACTCTATGACTCTATAACTCACTCCCTCCCTCTTTCACTCACTCCCTCACTCACTCCCCCCTCACTCTGTCTCTCCCTCACTTACTCCCCCTTCACTCCATTCCTCCCTCATCCCTCCCTCACTCCCTCCCTCACTCACTCCCCCCTCATGCACTCCCTCACTCATTCCCTCACTCACTCCCCCCTCACTCACTCTATCCCTCCCTCACTATTCCCTCACTCACTCCACCCTCACTCCGTCCCTCACTCACGCACCCCCTCACTCCCTCACTCATTCACTCTATCCCTCCCTCACTCATTCCCTCACTCACTCCCCTCACTCCGTCCCTCCCTCACTCATTCCCTCACTCACTCCCTTCCTCCCTTCCTCCCTCCCTCACTCCCTCCCTCCACTGACTCACTCCCTCCCTCACTCACTCACGCACCCCTTCACTCACTCACGCACACACTCCCTCACTCACTCCCTCATGCACTCACGCACTGCCTCACTCACTCCCTCTCTCACTCATGCACTCACTCACTCACTCACATCATGCTCTGGCGCTAAAAGTACATTCCTTCCCCTGGATTTGAAGTGGGCTTCCTTTCTGTGGTCCTGTGACTGTCTCTTGCAATCCCCCCGACTGGTGACGCATGCTCCTCAGGTACATCATTGCTGCCGTAGTGTCATGGTTATCATCAATTATCACTTCAGTATGAGAAAGCAGCTTTTCCAGCCAGACCAGCCTTATCTGTCATTATAGACCTGTTCAGGTCATAGGCCCTGATGTGTTACGCTTTCCTGTTGGGTTCTGCACCGTCACACTATAGAGGTTGTCAGTTATTCTCAGCAGAAGACCACACTGCGGTTATACAGGTGCTCAGCTTCAGTAGACGCCAACTTGTCCCTTGTATCTTCCTGGCTCTCTTCCTCCAGTTCCAGGGAATGAAGGGGTGGCCATGATTGGTAATCAGGTATGATCTTTCGGCTCTCCTATAGATCTTCACCACAAGTCTGATGTTCTACCCTTACCGACCTACCTACCTGCTGTACTTTACTAGCCTTTTTATAGCTAGGATCTAGTGCAAGAACCTGGGGTTTGAGGAACATGCTCTTCACCTTCAGGTAAGCTTATGAGGTGATGGAGGAAGATGTGGTCTTCCCGCCCATTTCCCATTCTTGCTCACTTCCCATTCCTTCCCACCCACTTCCTCCTCCTTCCTGCCCACTTCCTCCTCTTTCCCACTCACTTCCCATCCCTTCCCATCCTCATCCCTCTCCTTCCCAAGAGGTGCAGACTCAAGGAGAAGTTTCATCTTCAGTTTTTGGGCTGCCTCTTCACATCCGAATCCAACTTTAACTCTTCCCTTCCTTTCTCAGGCCGTTCCTAACTTCTGGACCTTTTATGATGAATAACGACTATTGTTTATGTGCGGCCAAGGAGGTTCAGTATGCCTTTTCTCAGAGAACTTCTCTTTATCCCTATAATGCAAAATAAAATGTTGGCCCAGGTCTCCTCCTCAGATCCCATTCCAATGAGCCTCGTAGTGGATATTTTTCCTGATTGGATCATCATTGGAAATAGTGAATCCTTATTGGTTCAGTTAAGGTTCAATCCATCTAGGATTGATTTCATTTGCTCCATCTACAATGCAGTCTAACTCCTGAGAGGCTTTTCCATGTAGCTGAAGTTGGGGAGGAGACAGTCTGTGAAACAAAGCCTTAGTTTCGACACCACACAGTAACAGCCATGATTAATCTCCACCCGTTCCCCCATTTAACATGCATGAATGCTGTTTGTCTAATTAACCAATTATTACTGGCTATTTTTCTTCCACTTAACAGTCTGCCTAGTAACACATTCATGATCAGAATAACCAAGAATCACCGGGTCCCTCCCATGGCTAAGCTCCATTGCTGCTCCAGTGTATGTGCACCACATATTAATCTTTATCTCTTTACATTTTCCCTTCAATTTATGTCCCTCCTCAGCCATCCTCTGGTACTTCACCAAGTGGCCACTCTTAATGTGAGAGGTGAGACGGTGAGTGTATGAACCATGGAGGAGATTGTTGAAGCTCAGTCCAATTCTCTCACCACTTGATGTCCACAATGGTGGCGGTCACTAGATATCAATCAGGACCAGTCCAGGGGCACAAAGGGCAAATACAGCTTCGTACCGGCTGTTCAAGCCGATATCACCTCCGCACCTTTCTGCTCTGTACGATTTAGCCCCACTCTGGGTGGGTACAGTAGTGTAATGGTTCTGTTACTGGATTAGCGTTCCAGAGGCCTGGACTAATAATCCAGAGGACGTGAGTTCAAATCCTCTTCATGGCAGTTTGAGAATTTAAATCAGTGTAAAAAAAACAACTCTGGAGTAAATGTCCTTACCCAGTCTGGGCCTATATGTGACTCCAGTCCCCACACCAATGTGGTTGACTCTGAAGTGACCCAGCAAGCCCCTCAGTTGTGTCAAACCACTAGCGGTTCAAGAGGGCGACTCACCACCACCTTCTCAGGGCAGCTAGTGATGGGCAATTAATGCTGGCCTTGGCACATCCTGGGAATGAATAGTTTTTAAAAACTGGGCAGTGCTCGTTGAGGCACTGGCAAAGGCCACGTTGTCACATTTTAATTATACTGGCCTGTAGTCCACAAGATGTCAGTGATCTGTACACCCAAGATTTCCTTGTGTCATTGTTAAAATCAACGAAATTCTGCCTCATGATTAGCTGGGCCTTTACTTGGCATTGAAACCACCCAACATAAATTAGTTGCAACACTTGATTCATTTTACTGCACTAGTGTAAAAACCCAGCCATTGCTGGAGAGCTGGTAACTGTCTGCTTACCTAGCTGGCACTTCACACACCTCACTATTCCTAGCCTCCCAACACAGTGCTAACAGTCAGGAGTGTGTGCCCAGTGGTTTCCCTGTGGAGGGGACAGTTCCAAAGCACAACCAGCCGTCCCCTGATGCTACGTCTCCTGTGGACTGGGGACTGAGTGGAGTTCACCCAATGCTGGTATTGCACCTTAGCCCCACGTCATTACACAAAATGACCACTCAAACAACATTGGGTATGTCCAGCATTGCCTCACAAAGGACCTTGAGGTTGGTATAAAAGTTGGTGCTGAACTGCCACCATGAGTTGGCTGGGTGATATTACCTTTGTTGATATTGAGAATCTGCAGACAGTGGCATTGCTGCCATTCACCTATTGGGTCAACATCTGGAGTTTTCCCAACATTAGATGGTCCAGACTCCTTTGCATAAAAAACAAATCCTTTGTCCATCTTCAGACCTCATCTAATGCTGGTCTGCTAGACCATAAACAACGATGAATACTGAACTACCTGGCACCAATGTTTCTATACGAAAATCACGCACAACTCACCATCAGTAATTCCTGGCTAAATTTGCAGTTTCCAAGGCCTCTAAACCTTTCCTGAACCTCAATGCCTGGCACTCTCTAGCCCAAAGAATCAACCCCACTCCCCACTTGGTCTCTAGCTCTTCCTCGCTGCAGGATGGTCTTCGGAGAAGTTTATGGTCTTTGGAAATTTCAGGCGGCATCACTCACTTCACTCCAGCCTGGCACTTACATGCTTGAACCATTCAAGAACATTCATTACACACCATTGTAGATAAAGTCACCAGGTGTCCTTATACAGACTTGCTCAACGAGTCTATTGGGGCAACAATGCACCTTCATAAGGCCTGCAACCTTCCATCCTGTCTCTCACTAAGAGTGAGACCTAACCTGTTTTCCCCACATCTCACTCTTAACCTCTATGCTATATTGTGCTGTGTTTGCAATCTATCTCTCGATCAATCACCTCACCCATGCAGGCCTGACGCCTGACAAGAGCGTAATGAGCAGCCCGAGTGCCAGGCATCTCCAAGGTGCATTAAGTCAGATTAATTTCTGGAGTTAAAGTGGTCTGAATTACTGAACAGCCAGTGTGTACTGACACAGGGCAGCTGTGTGTACAAATCGGCCAGTTCTGACCTTACAGGAGAGGGAGACTCGCTCACTAATATTTATATCTGGTAACAATTTATTTTGTTTAAGTTTAGGTTGGGCAGGGTCGGAACATTTAACAGTAATATTTACCGATGACACAATTCTGAAAAGGTTTACTCTTCCTTGAACTGTTCATGTTCGGAGGATATGGTGAAGGTCAGGATTTAGTGACTGGGATCAACTGCGTATTCCTAGTTATTAAGTGATTGGAGCAGTAAAAATCACCTTTATTTTAATATAAACTGTCTTCTGTTCCTTCCTCTGCTTCTAGTGGACAATGACTGTCCAATCAGAATCTGGAATGAAGTGAATTTCAATACTGGGCGATCGAGTACTCAGCCCATGTACCAGTGTGGGGTATATGTAGACAGGGATATACCAGTGTGGGGTATATGTAGACA
This sequence comes from Heptranchias perlo, assembly GCF_035084215.1. Taxonomy (NCBI): domain Eukaryota; kingdom Metazoa; phylum Chordata; class Chondrichthyes; order Hexanchiformes; family Hexanchidae; genus Heptranchias; species Heptranchias perlo. Next base: position 1,963,796 of record NC_090341.1, on the reverse strand, counting down.
GGGATATACCAGTGTGGGGTATATGTAGACAGGGATATACCAGTGTTGGGTATCTGCAGACAGGGATATACCAGTGTTGTGTATATGTAGACATGGCTATACCAGTGTGGGGTATCTGCAGACAGGGATATACCAGCGTGGGGTATCTGTAGACAGGGATATACCAGTGTGGGGTATCTGTAGACAGGGATATACCAGTGTGGGATATCTGTAGACAGGGATATAACAGTGTGGGGTATCTGTAGACAGGGATATACCAGTGTTGGGTATCTGTAGACAGGGATATACCAGTGTGGGGTATCTGTAGACGTGGATATACCAGTGTGGGGTATCTGTAGACAGGGATATACTAGTGTGGGGTATCTGTAGACGTGGATATACCAGTGTGGGGTATCTGTAGACAGGGATATACCAGTGTGGGGTATATTTAGACAGGGATATACCAGTGTGGGGTATCTGTAGATGGGGATATACCAGTGTGGGGTATCTGTGGACAGGGATATACCAGTGTGGGGTATCTGTAGATGGAGATATACCAGTGTGGGGTATATGTAGATGGGGATATACCAGTGTGGGGTATCTGTAGATAGGGATGTGCCAGTATGGGGTATCTGTAGATGGGGATGTGCTAGTGTGGGGTATCTGTAGATGGGGATATACCAGTGTGGGGTATCTGTAGATAGGGATGTGCCAGTATGGGGTATCTGTAGATGGGGATGTGCCAGTGTGGGGTATCTGTAGATGGGGATGTGCCAGTGTGGGGTATCTATAGACAGGGATGTGCCAGTGTGGGGTATCTGTAGACAGGGATGTGCCAGTGTTGGGTATCTGTAGATGGGGATGTGCCAGTGTGGGGTATCTGTAGACAGGGATGTGCCAGTGTGGGGATATCTATAGACAGGGATGTGCCAGTGTGGGGATATCTGTAGACGGGATGTGCCAGTGTTGGGGTATTTGTAGACGGGGATGTGCCAGGAGTTATCTGTAGACAGGGATGTGCCAGTATGGGTGTATCTGTAGACACAGATGTGCCAGTGTGGGGTTATCTGTAGATGGGGATGTGCCAGTGTGGGTGTATCTGTAGATGGGGATGTACCAGTTTTGGGGTATCTGTAGATGGGGATATACCAGTGTGGGGTATCTGTAGACAGGGATGTGCCAGTGTGGGGTATCTGTAGACAGGGATGTGTCAGTGTGGGGTATCTGTAGACAGGGATGTGCCAGTGTAAGGATCTGTAGACATGGATGTGCCAGTGTGGGGTATCTGTAGACAGGGATATACCAGTGTGGGGTATCTGTAGACAGGGATGTGCCAGTGTGGGGTATCTGTAGACAGGGATGTGCCAGTGTTGGGGTATTTGTAGACGGGGATGTGCCAGGAGTTATCTGTAGACAGGGATGTGCCAGTATGGGTGTATCTGTAGACACAGATGTGCCAGTGTGGGGTTATCTGTAGACGGGGATGTGCCAGTGTGGGTGTATCTGTAGATGGGGATGTACCAGTTTTGGGGTATCTGTAGATGGGGATTTGCCAGTGTGGGGTTTCTGTAGACAGGGATATACCAGTGTGGGGTATCTGTAGACAGGGATGTGCCAGTGTGGGGTATCTGTAGACAGGGATGTGCCAGTGTGGGGATATCTATAGACAGGGATGTGCCAGTGTGGGGATATCTATAGACAGGGATGTGCCAGTGTGGGGATATCTGTAGACGGGATGTGCCAGTGTTGGGGTATCTGTAGACGGGATGTGCCAGTGTTGGGGTATTTGTAGACGGGGATGTGCCAGGAGTTATCTGTAGACAGGGATGTGCCAGTATGGGTGTATCTGTAGACACAGATGTGCCAGTGTGGGGTTATCTGTAGACGGGGATGTGCCAGTGTGGGTGTATCTGTAGATGGGGATGTACCAGTTTTGGGGTATCTGTAGATGGGGATTTGCCAGTGTGGGGTATCTGTAGACAGGGATGTGCCAGGAGTTATCTGTAGTCAGGGATGTGCCAGTGTGGGGTATCTGTAGACAGGGATGTGCCAGTGTTGGGGTATCTGTAGACAGGGGATGTGCCAGGAGTTATCTGTAGTCAGGGATGTGCCAGTGTGGGGATATCTATAGACAGGGATGTGCCAGTGTGGGGATATCTGTAGACGGGATGTGCCAGTGTTGGGGTATTTGTAGACGGGGATGTGCCAGGAGTTATCTGTAGACAGGGATGTGCCAGTGTGGGGTTATCTGTAGATGGGGATGTGCCAGTGTCAGGGTATCTGTAGATGGGGATGTACCAGTTTTGGGGTATCTGTAGATGGGGTTTTGCCAGTGTGGGGTTTCTGTAGACGGGGATGTGCCAGTGTGGGTGTATCTGTAGATGGGGATGTACCAGTTTTGGGGTATCTGTAGATGGGGATGTGCCAGTGTGGGGTATCTGTAGACAGGGATATACCAGTGTGGGGTATCTGTAGACAGGGATGTGCCAGTGTGGGGTATCTGTAGACAGGGATGTGTCAGTGTGGGGTATCTGTAGACAGGGATGTGCCAGTGTGAGGATCTGTAGACATGGATGTGCCAGTGTGGGGTATCTGTAGACAGGGATATACCAGTGTGGGGTATCTGTAGACAGGGATGTGCCAGTGTGGGGTATCTGTAGATGGGGATGTGCCAGTGTGGGGTATCTGTAGACAGGGATGTGCCAGTGTTGGGGTATCTGTAGATGGGGATGTGCCAGTGTGGGGATATCTATAGACGGGGATGTGCCAGTGTGGGGTATCTGTAGACGGGGATGTGCCAGTGTGGGGTATCTGTAGACGGGATGTGCCAGTGTGGGGTATCTGTAGACGGGATGTGCCAGTGTGGGGTATCTGTAGACGGGGATGTGCCAGTGTGGGGTATCTGTAGACGGGATGTGCCAGTGTGGGGTATCTGTAGACGGGGATGTGCCAGTGTGGGGTATCTGTAGACGGGGATGTGCCAGTGTGGGGTATCTGTAGACGGGATGTGCCAATGTGGGGTATCTGTAGACGGGATGTGCCAGTGTGGGGTATCTGTAGACGGGATGTGCCAGTGTGGGGTATCTGTAGACGGGATGTGCCAGTGTGGGGTATCTGTAGACGGGATGTGCCAGTGTGGGGTATCTGTAGACGGGATGTGCCAGTGTGGGGTATCTGTAGACGGGATGTGCCAGTATGGGGTATCTGTAGACGGGATGTGCCAGTGTGGGGTATCTGTAGACGGGATGTGCCAGTGTGGGGTATCTGTAGACGGGATGTGCCAGTGTGGGGTATCTGTAGACGGGATGTGCCAGTGTGGGGTATCTGTAGACAGGGATGTGCCAGTGTGGGGTATCTGTAGACGGGATGTGCCAGTGTGGGGTATCTGTAGACGGGATGTGCCAGTGTGGGGTATCTGTAGACAGGGATGTGCCAGTGTGGGGTATCTGTAGACGGGATGTGCCAGTGTGGGGTATCTGTAGACGGGATGTGCCAGTGTGGGGTATCTGTAGACGGGATGTGCCAGTGTGGGGTATCTGTAGACGGGGATGTGCCAGTGTTGGGGTATCTGTAGACGGGATGTGCCAGTGTGGGTTTGGGACGGTTAGGTGGAATCTCTACCTCTTTTTCCCAACAACAGGAGGATCGAACGAATGGCGTCCATCTTAGCAGTAGCGTTACCCATCCAACGAGATCGAGTCCTGGGACAGGTGGATTTCTTTGACTGTGACTCCTCAGTTCTAGTTCCTCGGCAGAGCTTAGAATATGACCTTCCTTCAATATCCCTTCAGTAGCTTTAGTGTCCGTACAGTAGCCAGTTCTATATAGAGCAGCCACACAAAAGGGAATTCAATTTAGCCCCAAGTATTTCTGTGCCTCTATTTGTCGCTGCTTTGGTATCAGCAGTCGGTGGTGTCAAATGATCTGTCTGTTAATAATTTGCTCATGTATGTATCCAATCCTTCCTGTGTCCTTGACTATTTAGTGCCTTTGCATCCAGAGTATGTATTCTGCGACCAGATGTGAACCGGTAATTACTTCACTTCTGATTTTTGACTTGGGTTGTGATGAAGTGTGGAAGAGCCGATCGTTCATGTTGAAGAGGTTATGTACTGATGGGGGGATATCCTGTGCTTCGCTGGGCTAAGTATTTAATACAGTGTTGAGTTTGGAGCTTGATTTGTACTTTGGCGTGACGGGCCGACAGGAATCTGCTATAACTCGCCCTCTCTCTGCGTGTTTTTTTACAGAGATGCCTATCTCTTGGCACTGATTAACAGCACCACCAGCTTCTTCTCTGGGTTCGTCGTATTCTCCGTGCTCGGATTCATGGCCTCGGAACAAGGGGTGGACATATCAAGGGTCGCAGAATCTGGTGAGAATTTAGTCATCCAACAAAAATCTGCTCCTCACAAAAATAAAGATTAATAGAAATGGGGAAGGACGGTTGACCCATTTTAACTCACCCATCCAGAAAGACCCTCATCGTGATACCCAACCGGGGAAGCCAAATAAACACAGGAGGGAGAAAGGAATAGAAGGATATGCTGATAGGGTGAGATGAAGTAGGGTGGGAGGAGGCTCGTGTGGAGCATAAACACCAGCAAGGACCCGTTGGGCCGAATGGCCTGTTTCTGTGCTGTAAATTCTATGTAATTCACCCTACTGCCAGTGGGGAGCTACACTTGAAGAGAGCTCGACGTGAGATGATGCTACAACACTGTAACCCGTTTCCCCATCCCACAATCCCTTTGATCACTGCTCCCTTCTTGGGGCTTGAGATCGATGATTTATCTTTTGACCTTTGAAGGTCTGACATTGAAGTCCCTCCAGAGTTTCTTTCCTCTGGTGTGTTTTGAGGACTTGTTCCAGCCTGGTTTATCCTACCTTCAGGGTTTGGCGTTCATTCGTTTATACCAGAGCACTTAACAAGCTGGCCCCTTTATACTATTGATCGGGAGATTTAATAGAAGTGTTCAAAATTATTAGGTGTTTTGATAGTGTAGATAGGGAGGAAATTATTTCCAGTGGCAGGAGGGTCGGTATTCGGAGGACACTGATTTAAGATAATCGGCAAAAGAACCAGAGGGGAGATGAGGAGAATTTTTTTTTACACAGTGAGTTCTTCCGATCTGGAATGCGCTGCCTGAAAGGACGGTGGAAGCAGATTCAATAATAACTTTCAAAAGGGAATTGGATAAATACTTGAAAAGGAAAAATTTGCAGGGCTATGGGGAAAGAGCAGGGGGGAGTGGGACTAATTGGATAGCTCTTTCAAAGAGCCAGCACAGGCACAATGGGCCGAATGGCCTCCTGTGCTGTAAGATTCTATGATTCCATCATTGCAACCAGTAACCAGTGGTGTTCCACAGGGGTCGGTGCTGGGTCCCCAACTCTTTACAATCTATATTAACGATTTGGAGGAGGGGACCGAGTGCAACATATCAAAATTTGCAGATGATACAAAGATGGGAGGGAAAGTAGAGAGTGAGGAGGACATAAAAAACCTGCAAGGGGATATAGACAGGCTGGGTGAGTGGGCGGAGATTTGGCAGATGCAATATAATATTGGAAAATGTGAGGTTATGCACTTTGGCAGGAAAAATCAGAGAGCAAGTTATTTTCTTAATGGCGAGAGACTGGAAAGTACTGCAGTACAAAGGGATCTGGGGGTCCTAGTGCAAGAAAATCAAAAAGTTGGTATGCAGGTGCAGCAGGTGATCAAGAAAGCCAACGGAATGTTGGCTTTTATTGCTAGGGGGATAGAATATAAAAACAAGGAGGTATTGCTGCAGTTATATAAGGTATTGGTGAGACCGCACCTGGAATACTGCATACAGTTTTGGTCTCCATACTTAAGAAAAGACATACTTGCTCTCGAGGCAGTACAAAGAAGGTTCACTCGGTTAATCCCGGGGATGAGGGGGCGGACATATGAGGAGAGGTTGAGTAGATTGGGACTCTACTCATTGGAGTTCAGAAGAATGAGAGGCGATCTTATTGAAACATATAAGATTGTGAAGGGTCTTGATCGGGTGGATGCAGTAAGGATGTTCCCAAAGATGGGTGAAACTAGAACTAGGGGGCATAATCTTAGAATAAGGGGCTGCTCTTTCAAAACTGAGATGAGGAGAAACTTCTTCACTCAGAGGGTGGTAGGTCTGTGGAATTTGCTGCCCCAGGAAGCTGTGGAAGCTACATCATTAGATAAATTTAAAACAGAAATAGACAGTTTCCTAGAAGTAAAGGGAATTAGGGGTTATGGGGAGCGGGCAGGAAATTGGACATGAAGCTGAGTTCGGATCGGTCAATGCCCTGTGGGTGGCGGAGAGGGCCCAGGGGCTATGTGGCCGGGTCCTGCTCCGACTTCTTGTGTTCTTTAGATTTGTGGTTGGGATCAGATCAGCCATGATCTTATTGAATGGCGGAGCAGGCTCGAGGGGCCGATTGGCCTACTCCTGCTCCAATTTCTTATGTTCTTATGTTCTTATTTCTTGGTAATGTGGTGCTGGTTCTGTCAGGGAAGATGGGATTTCTTTATTGCAATACCCAGACTCCACCTTCTGTAAGGAAAGCACCTCTGGTCTGTCTGCGGGTTTATTCACCCTGCACTAAGTTACCTGCCTGACTACAGCACAGTTGCTCTGTTAAAGTTTGTGTTCTTCCTTCTGTGTCAGTTCCCTCGTGGCCTCGGCCCATCTGACCTCATTGGTCTCCTCCTGCCATACCGCCCCCTTCCCCCATAAGTCTCTAAAATAAATGTGCCTGAGACCCAGAGTCTTTGGTCTCACCTTGGTGATTCTGAACTTGGACTCAGTTTCTCCCGTTGTCTCTCCCGGTTCCTCACCTTTGTATTCAAGATCACTTCCAGTTCTTCCTACTTTGAATCTGCAGGAAAGTTTCTCCTCCCTTCACTCCAGTTTTGTGTCTTTCCATCTGAGCTCAGTTTCTCTTTGTGTTAATTTGGGGTTTTATTTCTTTGCCTTTTGCCTCTTTCAGCCCAAGTTTTGTACTTAATTTTGGGGTTTTGGGAAGTAACCCAATCAGTGTGGTGTCCATGGCTACTCATTGACTGCCCAGTCCTTTCATTTCTAGACTCTCTGAGTGTATCGTATTGTGTTTTAACGGAGTGCTGACTCAACCTCAGCCACTCGCCTATTGTGACATTCCTCCCCCTTAATACATTCAGCAGACTAAAAATGTCAACTAGGCAGCCATTAGCAATTCAAAACAACGGCCATTTTCTGGGCTCTGGATCGTCTTGATTTCCTCATTTTGGGTCCATGCATTTGGGAGTGAAGGGGGAGGAGACTAGAGCAGACATCATATAAAACAGCCTCACCAACAGACACTCTTATTTTCCTCCTTTAGGACCTGGCCTCGCGTTCATCGCCTACCCAAAGGCAGTGACACTGATGCCAATCGCCCCACTCTGGGCCGCCCTGTTTTTCTTCATGCTTCTGGTTCTCGGGTTGGACAGTCAGGTACGCGATTAATTTCATTGCAAGATATTTTTTTTATCATTCCCAGGACGGTGGGTGTAGCTGGCGAGGTCGGCATTTATCGCCCATCCCTGCTTGACCTGAGAAGGTGGTGGTGGGCCTTCTACTCGAACTGCTGGTAGCAGTTGTTTGATTCAGATGAGTGTCTCGCTGGGTCATTTCAGAGGGCAGTTAAGAGTCAGCCACGTTGGTGTGGGACTGGAGTCACATATAGGCCCAGACCGGGTAAGGACGTTAGTGAACCAGTTGGGTTTTTATGACAATCCGACTGCTTCATGGTCACTTTCACCAGATTTTTATTTCAAGATATCTGAAATTGAATTCAAATTCTCAAACTGCTGTGATGGGAATGGAACACGAGAATCCTGCAGAATGTCAACCCAGAATTCAGAGCTGGAGCTCCAGGGCTAAACTTTCCGGGACTGTCTGTAGTTCTGCTCTCCACTCCCTGGGACAGTCTGGAGCTCCGGTCTCCACTCCCTGGGACAGTCTGGAGCTCTGGTCTCCGCTCCCCGGGACTGTCTGTAGTTCTGCTCTCCACTCCCCGGGACTGTCTGTAGTTCTGGCCTCCGCTCCCCAGGACTGTCTGGAGCTCCGGTCTCCGCCCACCGGGACTGTCTGGAAGTCTGGTCTCCACTCGCCAGGACTGTCTGGAAGTCTGGTCTCCACTCGCCAGGACTGTCTGGAGCGAGGGTTTGAACCCTGCACCTTCTGACTCAGAGACGGGAATGCTCCCATTGAGCCTAAGACTCTCTCTGAGGCATCTGTTAATATCTCTCCAACCCACAGTCTCCTTCCCAGCTTCTTTTATAAAAGTGGCCATTGACTTGGAATCCACTCCCTTCTCTGGGAGTCTGTCCACATCCACTATTCTGTAACCGTTAACCTTGCTGTTAATGTCCTTCTCGTGCCCTCTAGTGCTAAACTCACTGCCCGAATTAAGGAACGTGTTGACTTCCACCAAACACCTGCCATTATTTGGATGGAAGAGGGGATACTCGTCTCCCTCAATCAGTTTCATTGTTTGAATTTACTGCATTCTATCCACAGCAGTGTTAGATTCAATACTGGCCTCGTCCAGCTCCACACTGGCCTCGTCCAGCTCCACACTGGCCTCGTCCAGCTCCACACTGGCCTCGTCCAGCTCCACACTGGCCTCGTCCAGCTCCACACTGGCCTCGTCCAGCTCCACACTGGCCTCGTCCAGCTCCACACTGGCCTCGTCAATGTTATGAACTATTTGTAGGGTATGGGGAAAGAGCAGTGGAGGAGTGGGACTAATTGGATAGCTCTTTCAAAGAGCCAGCACTGGCATGATGGGCCGAATGGCTTCCTTCTGTGCTGTAAAATTCTCTGATCCAGTCAGACATTGGTTAATTTGGTTTTCCTTGTTTTCAGTTTGTGGGAGTGGAGGGGCTGATCACAGGGATCATGGACCTGTTCCCCACCTCTGTCTCTGGGGGTCTCCGACGAGAGGTGGTTGTTGCTGTGTGTTGTTTGATCTGTTTCATCATCGACCTGTCCATGGTGACAGACGTAAGTAAAACATCATTGTGGGGCAATGGGGGTAAATCCAAGTAATACCACATTGTGGGGCAATGGGGGTAAATCCAAGTAATACCACATTGTGGGGCAATGGGGGGTGGGTGGGTAAATGTAAACAATATAGCCAATGGGACCTGGGGGGGGCGGGTGGGTGAGGAGATAAATCCAAATGCTTTGGCCCTGAAATTGCTGGGCCTGGAGAGAGGGTAAATAGAAGTTACGCCCTAGGGTGGGTGGGGGGGGGCGGGGAGGATAATGGGCTGGATCCTGGTGCTGTTGGAATTCCGCCTCATTTCGACCTGACGTTTAAATTCCAGTGCGGGGGGCTGCAGATTGCGGGTGTTTCTTCGCATGCCCCGAGCGGTCCCCGCCCCCACATTAAGGGTGGATGTCGAGGTGGGGGGAGTTTCCAGGCTTCCATGAGGAAATTCCTCCCTTTACGTCATTGGAAGGTGGGAACTAGACTCAGTGCAAACAATTTTCTTATTGTTACAGTTCCAAGGACCCTCCGAGGATCCGGATACCAGAGCATTTAAACCAAAATGGCAGCTATTAACGGCAAATAATGTCGAGCTCAGGCTGAAAGCAAAGTTGCTGGACGCAGGTCTGGGCAGATCTGATCTTAAGGGAGATTAATCGGGGTATTTCAAAAGGGAATTAGATAAATACTGGAATGGGAGAAAATTTGCAGGGTTATGGGGAAAGAGCACGGGAGTGGGACTAATTGGATAGCTCTTTCAAAGAGCCGGCACAGGCACGATGGGCCGAACAGCCTCCTTCTGTGCTGTAAGATTCTATGATTTCCGTGAGGCATCAGATGTAATTTTCTTTCATGTAATGTTTCCACATCAATGCTTCGAAGCTCTGAGGGGCCCAAGCTGTTCAGGAACACATGATTGCAAAGTGTCCAATTCAGCTCAGGGGGAAAGGAGAGACTGAGAAAAACAGAGACAGACGGAGAAAAAAGAACGAGATACAGAACACAGAGAGAGAAAAAGAGATAGAAGAGAATAAAATAATGCACTGGAACCAGAGAGAGAGAGAGAGAGAGGAGAAAGATAGATAGAGATGAAAGGATGATATAGAGACTATGTTCCTATGTAATCACCTGGATTGCAACATTATTTCCTGGAACTAGGAAAGGGATGATCCTGAAGGAAAATGGGGCATTGAAGGAAGGGCCAGCGCTGGGTGGGCAGTTGGGAAGTGGCTGAAAGGGGAAAAGGAAAATCTTGGCGGGGTTTTTAGGGGCTGGGTTTTGCCCGAGTTAGAATGCAGACATTGGATGGTAAACCACAGGAACATCGCCCTCACCCAAATCCTAGTCTCATTTCTGGATATACTAGTTATCATCACTTGTCTGAATTACCATTCTAAACCCGGCCTTTTGCTAGGGTTTGAAGTGGCATCAGTTTAGAGGATCTGAACTGTGATAGGCTCAGGCCCACGACACAGAACAGCTCCAGATTGGTATCCTCAAGCAAGATGGACACAAGGAAAGGATGGAGAGGCAGTGGGAATTTCACTGGTGCTGCACAGGGGGCACATAGACCATTTCATCAAGTAATATCGTTGCGACAGTGTAGAAGGAGCTTTACTCTGTATCTAACCCGTGCTGTACCTGCCCTGGGAGTGTTTGATGGGACAGTGTAGAGGGAGCTTTACTCTGTATCTAACCCGTGCTGTACCTGCCCTGGGAGTGTTTGATGGGATGGTGTAGAGGGAGCTTTACTCTGTATCTAACCCATGCTGTACCTGCTCTGGGAGTGTTTGATGGGACGGTGTAGAGGGAGCTTTACTCTGTATCTAACCCGTGCTGTACCTGCCCTGGGAGTGTTTGATGGGACAGTGTAGAGGGAGCTTTACTCTCTATCTAACCCGTGCTGTACCTGTCCATTCCATTCCTCATCACTGATACTTGAGTCTGTGAGAAACAGAAAACCTTTTTTTTACTGTCCTCGTTAATCATTGTGACCATTAGTCCCAGTCTGAAGACTTGAAGCAATTATAAAATTCTGCCCAGAAACATTGGTCCAATTTCAGTGTTCCAACATGACTGATGGGCCTCAGGCCTACAATGACAACTGGGATATTAAATTAAAGATTCCACTGGTGGAATTATTTATAATCTCAGCCACAGAAGAAGGATGGACAGGCCGGAATACAGGGTTTGAATTGTGACTCTTAGTTGTACGTGCAGTTCTGTGTCTGTGCTGCTGGTTGACATTTTCTGCACTGAAAACACCTCTTTAAAGAGGGATGGAGTCTGGAGAGGGACTGATATCTGGGGAGAGGGGTTGATATCTGGGGAGATGGGCTGATATCTGGAGAGAGGGGCTGGTATCTGGGGAGACTCACCTCCTGACTCCCCAAAGCCTTTCCACCATCTACAAGGCACAAGTCAGGAGTGTGATGGAATACTCTCCACTACCTGGATGAGTGCAGCTCCAACAACACTCAAGAAGCTCGACACCATCCAAGACAAAGCAGTCCGCTTGATTGGCACCCCATCCACCACCCTAAACATTCACTCCCTTCACCACCGGCGCACCGTGGCTGCAGTGTGCACCATCCACAGGATGCACTGCAGCAACTCGCCAAGGCTTCTTCGACGGCACCTCCCAAACCCGCGACCTCTACCACCTAGAAGGACAAGGGCAGCAGATACATGGGAACAACACCACCTGCACGTTCCCCTCCAAGTCACACACCATCCCGACTTGGAAATAGATCGCCGTTCCTTCATCGTCACTGGATCAAAATCCTGGAACTCCCTTCCTAACAGCACTGTGGGAGAACCGTCACCACACGGACTGCAGCGGTTCAAGAAGGCGGCTCACCACCACCTTCTCAAGGGCAATTAGGGATGGGCAATAAATGCCGGCCTTGCCAGCAATGCCCACATCCCATGAACGAATAAAAAAAATATCGGGGGAAACGGGCTGATATCTGAGGTACTAGGCCCCTTGCTTTTTGTGATATATATTAATGATTTGGATTTAAATGTAGGGGGCATGATGAAGAAGTTTGCAGATGATACAAAAATTGTCCGTGTGGTTGATAGTAAGGAGGAAAGCTGTAGACTGCAGGAAGATATCAATGGACTGGTCAGGTGGGCAGAAAAGTGGCAAATGGAATTCAATCCGGAGAAGTGTGAGGTAATGCATTTGGGGAGGGCAAACAAGGCAAGGGAATACACAATAAATGGGAGGATACTGAGAGGTGTAGAGGAAGTGAGGGACCTTGGAGTGCATGTCCACAGATCCCTGAAGGTCACAGGACAGGTAGATAAGGTGGTTAAAAAGGCATATGGAATGCTTTCCTTTATTAGCCGAGGATTAGAATATAAGAGCAGGGAGGTTATGCTGGAACTGTATAAAACATTGGTTAGGCCACAGCTTGAGTACTGGGTACAGTTCTGGTCACCACATTACAGGAAAGATGTGATTGTACTAGAGAGGGTACAGAGGAGATTTACGAGGATGTTGCCAGGACTGAGAATTTTAGCTATGAGGAAAGATTGGATAGGCTGGGGTTGTTTTCTTTGGAACAGAGGAGGCTGAGGGGAGATTTAATTGAGGTGTATAAAATTATGAGGGGCCTCGATAGAGTGGATAGGGAGGACCTATTTCCCTTAGCAGAGGGGTCAGTGACCAGGGGGCAGTAATTGGTAGAAGGATTAGAGGGGAGCTGAGGAGAAATGTTTTCACCCAGAGGGTGGTGGGGGTCTGGAACTCACTGCCTGAGAGGGTGGGTGAGGCAGAAACCCTCAACTCATTTAAAAAGTACCTGGATGTGCACCTGAAGTGCTGTAACCTACAGGGCTACGGACCAAGTGCTGGAAAGTGGGATTAGGCTGGGTGGCTCTTTTTCGGCCGGCACAGACACGATGGACTGAATGGCCTCCTTCTGCACCGTAAATTTTCTATGATTCTATCTGAGGCGAGGGGCTGGTATTCGAGGAGAGGGGCTGGTATCTGGGGTGAGGGGCTGGTATCTGGGGTGAGGGGCTGGTATTCGGGGAGAGGGGCTGGTATCTGGGAGAGGGGCTGGGGAAGGGAGCGGGGCTGGTATCTGGGCGAGGGGCTGGTATTCGGGATGAGGGGCTAGTATTCGGGGAGAGGGGCTGGTATTCGGGGAGAGGGGCTGGTATTCGGGATGAGGGGCTAGTATTCGGGGAGAGGGGCTGGTATTCGGGGAGAGGGGCTGGTATTCGGGGAGAGGGGCTGGTATTCGGGACGAGGGGCTAGTATTCGGGGAGAGGGGCTGGTATTCGGGACGAGGGGCTGGTATTCGGGACGAGGGGCTGGTATTTGGGGAGAGGGGCTGGGGAAGGGAGCGGGCCTTTGAGAGGGGGTGTCCGTGCTCCAAACCACAACCCCCTATAAAGTGGGTTTTATCTGGGATTTTCTCCACAGGCTGAGACTTTGCTTGTTTAACGCCCGGTCTGTATTCGGGAATAGAACGGTCAGAGTTCATTAGCTGACCAGACACCATGGTTACATTTCATTTAATTTCATTCAGTCATTTTACAGCTAAGGTGGGCGATGATCGATGTCTTACTGTACACGAAAGATTCAGAAAATACTGGAGAAGGTGCAAAAAAAGATTCACAAGGTCGATACGAGAACTGAGAGGTTATAACTATCAGGGCAGGCTGAACAGGCTGGGGGTCTTTACTCCAGAAAAGACAAGGCTGAGGGGTGACCTGATCGAAGTCTTTAAAATAATGAAAGGGTTTGATAGGGTAGACATAGAGAAGATGTTTCCACTTGTGGGGGAGACCAGAACTAGGGGTCATAAATATAAGATAGTCACTAATAAATCCAATAGGGAATTCAGGAGAAACTTCTTTCCCCAGAGAGTGGTGAGAATGTGGAACTCACTCCCACAAGGAGTAGTTGAGGTGAATAGTGTAGATACATTTAAGGGGAAACTAGATAAACACATGAGGGAGAAAGGAATAGAAGGATATGCTGATAAGGTGAGATGAAGTAGGGAGGGAGGAGGCTCGTGTGGAGCATAAACACCGGCATAGACCAGTTGGGCCGAATGGCCTGTTTCTGTGCTGTTAATTCTTCGTAATAGAGCACCTTTCATGACCTCACGATGTCCCAAAGCACTTTACAGCCAATGAAGAACTTTTGAAGTGTAGTCACTGTTGTAATGTAGGAATCGCAGCAGCCAATTTGTGCACAGCAAGATCCCACAAACAGCAATGTGATAATGACCAGATAATTTGTTTTTGTCAGTGATGTTGGTTTAGGGGTAAATATTGACCCAGGACCCCAGGGAGAACTCCCCTGCTCTTCTTTGAAATAGTGCCATGGGATCTTTTACATCCACCAGAGAGGGCAGACAGAGCCTCGGTTTAACATCTCATCCAAAAGACAGCACCTCCACACACTGCAGCACTCCCTCAGTACTGGCACTGGGTGTGCTAGCCCGGATTATGGAGTGGGGCCTGAATCCACACCTTCTAACACAGAGGCAAGAGTGCAACTCGCTGAGCCACGGCTGACAGAATCGAAGTGAAGGACTGGCTGAACGCTGTGGGCCCCAGGCCAGCCGGAAACCAGCCAATTCCACAACAACATGACGTCACATTCTCCACTGGCAATTTTGAGTGGACCTGCTATTGGATTTAGGGCTCCTGAGACCCCGAAATTAAGGGGTGATCTAATTGAGGTGTTTAAGGTGATCAAAGGATTCGATAGGGTAGGTAGAGAGAAACTATTTCCTCTGGTGGGGGGAGTCCAGAACAAGGGTGATGGTGAACATGGCAGATAGAGTATAATGTGGGAAAATGTGAACTTGTCCACTTTGGCAGGAGGAATAGAAAAGCAGTATATTATTTAAATGTAGAGAGATTGCAGAACTCTGAGGTACAGAGGGATCTGGGTGTCCTAGTACATGAATCACAAAAAGTTAGTATGCAGGTACAGCAAGTGATTAGGAAGGCAAATGCAATGTTGTCATTTATTGCAAGGGGAATGGAATATAAAAGTCGAGATGTTTTGCTACAGTTGTACAGGGCATTGGTGAGACCACATCTAGAATACTGTGTGCAGTTTTGGTCTCCTTATTTAGGAAAGGACATAATTGCTTTAGAGGCGGTTCAGAGAAGGTTCACTCGACTGATTCCTGGGATGAGGGGTTATCTTATGAGGAAAGGTTGGACAAGTTGGGCCTGTATACACTGGAGTTTAGAAGAATGAGAGGTGATCTTATTGAAACATATAAGATCCTGAGGGGACTAGAGGGGGTCGATACTGAGGGGATGTTTCCCCTTGTGGGAGAGACTAGAACTAGGAGCCACAGTTTAAAAATAAGGAGTCTCCCATTTAAGACGGAGATGAGGAGAAATTTTTACTCAGAGGGTGGTGAGTCTGTGGAACTCCCTTCCCCAGAGAGCGGTGGAGGCAGGGTCACTGAATATTTTTAAGGCTGAGTTAGATAGATTCCTGATTAACAAGGGAGTCAAAGGTTATAGTAGGTAGACGGGAAAGTAGGGTTGAGGTCACAATCAGATCAGCCATGATCTTATCAAATGGCAGAACTGGCTCGAGGGGCCGAATGGCCTACTCCTGTTCCTATGTTCCTCACACCAGCTGATGTCTCATTCTTCCTTTGCTGTGTGACAGGGTGGGATGTACATCTTCCAGCTGTTTGACTACTACTCTGCCAGTGGGATCACCCTGCTGTGGCAGGCGTTCTGGGAGTGTGTCGTTGTTGCCTGGGTCTATGGTAAGTCTTTGCTACGTTGAATTTTGGGCCCTAAATGATATGAACCAGGGCTTTGCAGCAGGAGGAAATCTCTCTTCAACTCCTTTGGTTCTGAGTTCACGGTTTAAAATCATAGAATCTTACAGCACAGGAGGAGGCCATTCGGCCCATTCTGCCTGTGCCGGCTCTTTGAAAGAGCTGTCCAATTAGTCCCACTCCCCCCCGCTCTTTCCCCATAGCCCTGCAAATTTTTTCCTTTTCAAGTATTTATCCAATTCCCTTTTGAAAGTTATTATTGAATCTGCTTCCACCGCCCTTTCAGGCAGCGCATTCCAGATCAGAACAACTCGCTGCGTAAAAAAATTTCTCCTCATCTCCCCTCTGGTTCTTTTGCCGATCACCTTAAATCCGTGTCCTCTGGTTACACAGAAAACAGTTTCTCCCTGTTTACTCTATCAAAGCCGCTCGTGATTTTGAAAACCCCTGAAAATGGCTTCAGACCCCTTTCCTTTGGAAGATGCTACGAAGAAGCCAATGCTTCCTCATAACGGGGAGGAGGGAGGGGGTAGTAAATTAGATGAAGAGTCCCCCCGGGGCTGCTCTTGGTGCCCACAGTGGCTGTGAGTTTGACAAGGTTTAACCTCAAATAACTGCCCAAAAAGGCAGAGACAACGGGGTAGAAATCGGATCTCATTCCACCCATTTTACGG
Organism: Heptranchias perlo; assembly: GCF_035084215.1. Classification (NCBI taxonomy): domain Eukaryota; kingdom Metazoa; phylum Chordata; class Chondrichthyes; order Hexanchiformes; family Hexanchidae; genus Heptranchias; species Heptranchias perlo. The sequence goes on along the minus strand of NC_090341.1, from coordinate 1,947,334 downwards.
ACATAGAACGGGCTGAACGAGGCCCAATATCAGGGGCAAATGTTCTGCGCCCCAGGGACGGCTGAAAATCGTCCCACGTGAAATTGGCTTGGGCCCTTTTTTATCGGGCGCCTGAGGCTAAATTTTGGGCCTCCCGGTTGGACTGCACCGCTGCCTAGGCCCCGAAAACATGCCCAGACCAATTAAACCGGCCTGAAAATCTGCGGAGTCCTTGGGCCTGCTTAGGGAGTGTCCACCAGTGACCTCTGCTCCTGACCCGGACTGGGGTCAGGGGGGAGGTCACTTGGTCAACATATGGTTGGCGGTGTGCCATTTTCTCAGCCGGGGATCTTCCCCTCTCCGGCCCCGATGGGTGGACAGGGACCTGGCATCCCATCCAGATCCCAGCCAATTCCCTGAGCTCCCCCCCCTCCCTCGGCTGGACTAACCCTGGGACCACACCCCTAGGCCCCGTGGAATATTGGGGCTGATTTACTGGCTGCGTAAATTAAGAAACAAATCCGACATTTCTTGTTTCTCCGTCAACCAGGTGCCGACCGTTTCATCAACGATATCACGCGAATGATTGGCTATCGGCCCTTACCCTGGATCAAGTGGTGTTGGTTATTTATCACACCGTGTGTCTGCGTGGTAAGTGGAACCAGGAGCTGCAAAGCTTCCGTCCGCCAGCTCTTTTTTAAATCAGGGGGCATTCTTGTGCTGGGGGTGGCTGCTGACCGCCCGCACCTCACCAAACGGGCCACACTTCCTGTGTCAGCCTACACAGTTAGGTTATTCAACCCTAGAGGGCATCACCCCAGAGCACACTCCATTTACACACACACTCACACTCACACACTCTCACACACACGCTCACACTCACACATTCACTCACTCACACACACTCACACACACACTCATGCACATACACACTCACACTCACTCGCATACACTCGCACACTCACCCTCACAATCATGCTCACTCACACACACACACACACACACACACTTGCACATACTCAAGCACCACTCGTGCGCACACACTCACACTCTCACACTCATACTCTCACACTCACAATCTCACGCCCCTCTCTCTAACTACAGGGACTCTGAGACCAATCACACTTGGAGAATTGTGAACAGTTCTGATCTCCATATTGTAGAAAGGATATTGAGGCACTGGAGAAGGTGCAAAAAAGAGTCACAAGGATGATACCAGAACTGAGAGGTTAAAACTGCCACAGTGGGATTCTCTGGATTATTAGTCCAGTAACATAGCAACTGAACTACCCTTGCCTTGAAATTTGGTTCTTCAAATATTAGGGAACGAACTCTTTGCAAATTTGCATAAAATCCCCTTACGGACTATTTTAGTGGAGAGATTAACCCATTTACTTTAAACCAGTTACTGAATCCAGTCAGTTAGCAGAAAAAATAATTTAATCACTAATTCCTTTATCGGTATTACGAAGGTTACTGCACCTTGACCTTTCCCCTCTTGTTCCTCTCCACCTCCAATTACTCCATCCCCCACTGTTTCTTTTCCTTGTATGGTGACTGTGTTGATTCATCACAATCTCTCCTATTCCTGATCTCCCTCTCCTTCTATCCATGGTGCTACCCTGCTCTGTAGGCCTTAGGCTCATCACCTCAGTTTCTCAATAACACAAAAGTTGTTAAATACAAATAAACTGTCAGCAAAAGAACTTGCAATCACGGGGGGTGTTGGCATGGCTCAGTGTTAACACTCTCGCTTCTGAGCATTGTGGGTTCAAGTCCCACTCCAGGACTTGAACACGTAATCCAGGCTGTCAGTCCCAGTGCAGTACTGAGGGAGCGCTGCACTGTCGGAGGGTCAGTACTGAGGGAGCGCTGCACTGTCGGAGGGTCAGTACTGAGGGAGCGCTGCACTGTCGGAGGGTCAGTACTGAGGGAGCGCCGCACTGTCGGGGGGTCAGTACTGAGGGAGTGCTGCACTGTCGGAGGGTCAGTACTGAGGGAGCGCTGCACTGTCGGAGGGTCAGTACTGAGGGAGCGCTGCACTGTCGGAGGGTCAGTACTGAGGGAGCGCTGCACTGTCGGAGGGTCAGTACTGAGGGAGCGCTGCACTGTCGGAGGGTCAGTACTGAGGGAGCGCTGCACTGTCGGAGGGTCAGTACTGAGGGAGCGCTGCACTGTCGGAGGGTCAGTACTGAGGGAGCGCTGCACTGTCGGAGGGTCAGTACTGAGGGAGCGCTGCACTGTCGGAGGGTCAGTACTGAGGGAGCGCTGCACTGTCGGAGGGTCAGTACTGAGGGAGCGCTGCACTGTCGGAGGGTCAGTACTGAGGGAGCGCTGCACTGTCGGAGGGTCAGTACTGAGGGAGCGCTGCACTGTCGGAGGGTCAGTACTGAGGGAGCGCTGCACTGCCGGAGGGTCAGTACTGAGGGAGTGCTGCACTGTCGGAGGGTCAGTACTGAGGGAGTGCTGCACTGTCGGAGATACTGTCCTTTAGATGTGATGCCCCAAGATGAGATAACCCAAGGCCCCATCTACCCTCTCAGGTGCCTGTTAAAATGTGGCACTATTTGAAGAGTGGGGAATTCCCCTCATGGTCCGGCCAATATTCCCTCAACCACTGCCACCATAAGCAGATTCACTGGTTATTCAACGCTTGCTGTGCGCAGATAGGCTGCTCGGTTTGCCCACATAACAGCAGTAACTGCACTTCATCCTGAGACTGTGACAGGAGGTTTGTAAATACACGTCGTTTCAGTTTGTTGTCGATGAAGAGATGATAATCTGCTCCCTTTCTGTCTTTGTTTCCAGGGGATCTTTCTGTTCCATGTTGTAAACTACAAACCACTGACTTACAACAAGACGTATGTGTACCCATGGTGGGGCGAGACGATTGGCTGGGCCCTGGCCATTGCCTCCATGGTCTGCATCCCCCTGACTGTGATCATTAAAATGATTCTATGTGAAGGGTCACTGAGAGAGGTCAGTGCGGGCCTGGAGTCACCACAATTCCTCTTCAACACTCACCAATCAGTGGGATTCTTTGGGGGGAGAGGGGAAGGAGGGAAGAGGGGGGAAGAGGAGGGTGGAGGGGAGGGGGAGAGGAAGGTGGCAGGGAGGGGGAGGGAAGACGGGAAGGGTAGTGGCACAGGGAGGGTGGAGGGCGTAGGAGGGTGAGGGGGAGAGGAGGGTGGAGGGGGAGAGGAGGATGGAAGGGGGGAAGAGGAGGATGGAGCAGAGGGGGAGGGGGAGAGGAGGCTGGAGGGCAGAGGGGGAGACGGGAAGGGTCGGGGGGAGGAGGGTGATGGGGAGAGGAGGGTGGAGGGGGAGGGGAGACGGGAAGGGTCAAGGGGAGGAGGGGGAGGGGAGAGGAGGGTGGAGGGGGAGAGGAGGGGGGAGGGGGAGGGAGAGGAGAGACAGGAAGGGTCGAGGGGAGGAGGGTGAGGGGGAGAGGAGGGTGGAGGGAGAGGAGAGACAGGAAGGGTCGAGGGGAGGAGGGGGAGAGGAGGGTGGAGGGGGAGGGGAGACGGGAAGGGTCATGGGGAGGAGGGGGAGGGGAGAGGAGGGTGGAGGGGGAGGGAGAGGAGAGACAGGAAGGGTCGAGGGGAGGAGGGTGAGGGGGAGAGGAGGGTGGAGGGGAGAGGGGGGGAGGAGGGTGATGGGGAGAGGAGGGTGGAGGGGGAGGGGAGACGGGAAGGGTCAAGGGGAGGAGGGGGAGGGGAGAGGAGGGTGGAGGGGGAGAGGAGGGGAAGGGTGCTGGGCCTGGGGAGGGGAGGGGAGGGGGTCTTTCTCTTGTTTTACTCCTCACTGTGTCGCTGTAGTTTGTAGCCGTTCCCCCCTTCTAGGGGCGAGGAAGTGTGAACCAATTACGAGGTTGATTAGGGGTGTAGGTTCCTTCCTGTTGGGACCGTTCCTGTTTACAGTCTGTCGGGGGAATTTTAACACCCTGTGTCTATGGGCTGTGGGAGGAGATTAATTGGTGGGCAGAGTCCATGATAGGGTTGAGGGTACATGGGATTGGTGGTTTGAATGATATTCACTTGTTCTTTGCTTTCTTACGTTCTTTCAGTGAGTCTTCAAAGTCTGATATACATTTTGGGGCCTAAAAACAACCATATTTTATGTATTTGTCGATATATTTGTTGAAAATTGTTCCATTATCAGAGTGGTGTTAAAATTAGGGAGATTTCCCACTGCTGGGGAGGGAGATCTCTAGATCTCTGTCTAATTACAAGGACAAAGAGGTGAGTCAGTGTGTAATGGCACCACCCAGTGTGTTAATGAGCTGTACAGATGAGGCAGGACCCAGGGTCTATCCCTGTTCTGTGCTAAGGGTAGATCCCAGGATTTGTGCTTTTAATATTGGCCTCAAGACCCCGGGATAAGAAGGGAAAAATCACCAAAGGTTCCTGCTCCTGACCATTATCCAGTAACTCCTGCTGGGAAGTGTGTGAGAGGGGCAGGTTCTGGCTCAGCAATATATAAGAACATAGGAACAGGAGGAGGCCATTCAGCCCCTTGAGCCTGTTCTGCCATTCAATTGGATTGTGGCTGATCTGTGACTTAGCTCCATCCACCCGCCTTAGCTCCATATCCCATAATACCCTTGGCTAGCAAAAATCTATCGCTCTCAGCTTTAATATTATTAATTGAGCGAGCACCTATAGCTCTCTGTGGGAGAGAGTTCTACACTTCTACCACCCTTTGTGTGAAGAAGTGTTTCCTGACTTCTCTCCTGAATGGCCTGGCTCTGATTTTAAGGTTCTGACCCTTGTCCCAGATTCCCCCACCAGCGGAAAAAGTTTCTCTCTATCTACCCTATCAATTCCTTTCAAAATCCTAAAATCTTCCCTTAACCTTCTATATCCCAGACAATACAAACCTAGTTTATGTAATTGCTCCTCATAATCTAACCCTTGGAGCCCTGGAAACATCATGGCCAAATGTGCTGCCAACAAACATTGTCGAGCCTCAAACATCCATAGACTTGGATGAGGCACTACAGGATTGTCACAGCCTTACCCCAGTGAGAGTCCACACGTCCAACTGAAAGGAGGAACGAAAGAGACTACCATTGATTTGGACTCGGGAATCGGAAATACAATTTCAAAATTTACGGATGACACTAAATTGGGAGGTGTAGTTAATACCGAGCAAGACTGGAAGACATTAATAATCTTGCAGAATGGGCGTGTAAATGACAAACGAATATTAATGTAGATAAGTGTGAGATGGTGCATTTTGGTAGGAAGAATAAGGAGGTCACATACTGCTTGGAAAATAAGAGTCTAAATGGGGTAGAGGAGCAGAGGGATCTGGAGGTACAGATAATAAATCAATAAAAGTAGCGACGCAGGTTAATAAGGCCATAAAAAAGGCAAATCAAGCACTGGGGTTCATTTCTAGAGGGATAGAATTGAAAAGCAGAGAAGTTATGTTAAACTTGTACAGAACCTAACCTTGATTAGACCACACATGAAGCATTGTGCACAGTTCTGGTCTCCCATATTATAAAAAGGATATAGAGGCACTGGAGAAGGTGCAAAAAAGATTTACAAGAATGATACCAGAACTGTTCAGCCTATCAGGACAGGCTGAACAGGCTGGGGCTCTTTTCTCTAGAAAAGAGAAGGCTGAGGGGTGACCTGATCGAGGCCTTTAAGATTATGAAAGGGTTTGATAGGGTAGACGCAGACTAAATGTTTCCACTTGTGGGGAGACCAAAACCAGGGACCATAAATATAGAATAGTCACGAATAAATCCAATAGGGAATTCAGGAGAAACTTCTTTACCCAGAGAGTGGTGAGAATGTGGAACTCGCTCCCACAAGGAGTAGTTGAGGTGAATAGTGTAGATACATTTAAGGGGAAGCTCGATAAACACATGAGGGAGAAAGGAATAGAAGGATATGCTGATAGGGTGAGATGAAGTAGGGAGGGAGGAGGCTCGTGTGGAGCATAAACACCAGCATGGACCAGTTGGGTTGAATGGCCTGTTTCTGTGCTGTACATTCTATGTAATTCTGTGACTGATGGGCAGAAGGGCACAGTTCTCACAGTGTTACTATTTGCCCACAGCGCTGGCAGCACCTCACCACTCCTGTGTGGGGATCTCATCACCTACAGTACATGGCGATGGAGGCAGCTTCGAAATGTCTGCCGTCAGATGGTCTGACCCAGGGGCATAAGGAGAAGGAGACTGTCATCTAGCTGCCGCCTGGAGCAGGCCTGTTCTACAACCTTCAACCCTGAATACCTTCCCAGCTCTGCCAAGTTCTGTGTGTGATTTTCACATATCATCTATTCCCATTCAGATTTTACGTGCAGATTTTGAAGTGTTTTTGTACATAATGTGACTGTGAATCTTCAGTATGTGGATATAATGATTCTGTCTTTTTTTTTGGACATTTTTTTTGCTTTGTGAATACGCAGTGATTAGAAAACAGCACTCATGCCTTGTAACTTCATCAGATGTTAGACAAGCCTGAGGTAAAGATCCCACTGCCCTGTAGGGTAGACTTAACCAGACTAATTATTTTCTTATTGGTCTGTAGTGGGCAAAGCAAACAAAGCTTGAACCAGGGAGGTACCAACAAAACCATCTCAGGAGGAGCTCATCGAGGTATATAAGGTTCTTTAAAGGGATAGATATATCCAGAACAATTCTTTCACATGCACCAGGCCAGGAGAGCAAAGGGTCAGGATGTGAAGGGTAGGTTTAGGACTCATGTCGGGAAGTATTTCTTTGCATAGAGGATGAGTGTACCAGCTGGAATAGGTTGAGGCCAGGAAAGGTGGTTGAGGCCAGGACACTGGACTCATTTAAGTAACAACAGGAAGTAACGGGGAGATGTCAGGGTCAGCGTTCGGGGTGATGAGGTCAGATGGACCAAAGGGAAAGGTTATCTTTCGATCTTGTGATTTGCCGGTTGGCTCCAGAATATCTCAATTCTAATTTTCCACAGGAGCTGAAATGTCTATAATGTTTGGTGCTGAATTTAGTCTTTAGTTGTATCACTTGCGTTCTCCCCTCGATACCTGGTTGACTTGTGGGGATGGAGAGAGGTGTTACAGATCTAAATGTGTCCTCTCAGTCTAGCTGGGCTCCAAGCATCATATTCTATTTATTTGGACTCAACCTAGTAGAGTTTTAAAGAAAGAACTTGCATTTATGTGGGGGCTTTTCATGATCTCAGGACACCCCAAAGCCACTTTACAGCCAATGAAGTACTTTTAAAATGTATCCACTGTTGTAATGTAGGAAACGTGGCAACTAATTTACACACAGCAAAATCCCATAAACAGCAATGTGATAATGACCAGGTAATCTGTTCTTAACTGATGGTTGAGGGATAAATATTGGCCAGAACACCAGGGAGAACTTCCCTGCTCTTCTTCAAATAGAGGCTGTGGGATCTTTTACATCTACCTGAGAGGGCAGTCGGGGCCTTGGTTTAACGTCATGTTCAAAAGACGCACCTCTGATAGCACAGCACTCCCTCAGTACTGACCCTCCGACAGTGCAGCACTCCCTCAGTACTGACCCTCCGACAGTGCAGCACTCCCTCAGCACTGACCCTCCGACAGTGCAGCGCTCCCTCAGTCCTGCACTGGGAGCATTGGCCTAGATTTTGTGCTCAAGTCTCTGGAGTGGGACTTGAAACATTCAATCTTCTGCCTCAGAGGGGAGAGAGCTACCCACTGAGCCAACGCTGACACCTTACTTTTTCACCTTTAGACCTAACACAAGTTCCCATTTGAGTCAAGTGGCCTTTATGGTTCTAGGTTGGCTCCCTTTAAAGGAAAGTCTTCTATTATTGATCGATTTACCTCTCAGGAGCCTGAGTCAATTCCATTCCTTCTGCTAACCACTCAGACACTCCTTCACACTGTCAAATGGGCAGTAAAACAGTGTACAGTTTTGCAGTGTTGGTTGTGCTGCAGATGATGTGGATTAGTGGTTGGAACACGACCCAGGTACCCAAATTCCACATAACCACAATTGGAAAACTCAAAGGGGCCCCAGGTGAGGGGTGATGGATTAGAACCATAGAACCATAGAAAAGATACAGCACAGAAGGGGGCCATTCGGCCCATCGTGTCCGCGCCGGCTCGAAGAACAACCAGGTGCCCATTCCGATTGTATCGGAAACAGTTGTGGTCGCAGTTGAACCCGACGGAGTGATTTCCAAGAGTATATCACACTGGAAATCTTCATATCAGCCAAGAGTGGATATTTTGGGATGATCTTTTGATGATGCCAGCTGTGTAGGATAAACGAGAAGGTTTAGATTCCTTTAAGGAGCTTTAACTCTTTTGCATTTTCACATATCTGCAGGTCATTAACTGAACAGAACAAACTTGCTCGAGCTTACACAATGCAATAAATTTTAGAACTATTGATGTGAATTTGTTTTTTATTGTGTTCTTGGGATGTGGGCGTCGCTGGCGAGGCCGGCATTTATTGCCCATCCCCTAGTTACCCTGAGAAGGTGGTGGTGAGCTGCCTTCTTGAACCGCTGCAGTCCGTGTGGTGAAGGTTCTCCCACAGTGCTGTTAGGAAGGGAGTTCCAGGATTTTGACCCAGCGATGATGAAGGAACGTCCGATATATTTCCAAGTCGGGATGGTGTGTGACTCGGAGGGGAACTTGGAGGTGATGGGGCTGTTCCTGGTGGTAGAGGTTGCAGGGGAAGCAGGTGCTATAGTGACTTCATAGAATCATAGAGCACAGAAAGAGGCCATTCGACCTATCGTGCCTGTGCTGGCTCTTTGAAAGAGCTATCCAATTTTACCCACTCCCCTGCTCTTTCCCCGTAGCCCCGCAAATCTTTCATGACAGCGCGTAACATTTTAGAATTGTTGAGTTGTTTGTTCAAATTAATGGGAGGCCCGAGAGGGATAAACTTGGGAAAGATTTACCAATTAGTCCCACTCCCCCTGCTCTTTCCCCGTAGCCCTGCACATTTTTCCTTTTCAAGTATTTATCCAATTCCCTTTTGAAAGTTATTATTGAATCTGCTTCCACCGCCCTTTCAGGCAGCGCATTCCAGATCAGAACAACTCGCTGCGTAAAAAAATTCTCCTCATCTCCCCTCTGGTTCTTTTGCCGATCACCTTAAATCCGTGTCCTCTGGTCACTGACCCTCCCGCCATTGGAAACAGTTTCTCTTTATTTGTACCCCTCATGATTTTGAACACCTCTATCAAATCTCCCCTTAACCTTCTCTGTTCTAAGGAGAACAATCCCAGCTTCTCCAGTCTCTCCACATAACTGAAGTCCCTCATCCCTGATACCATTTTGCATCCTTTCCAAGTTGTTGCAGTACATCCTGTAGCGAGCACACACTGCAGCCACGGTGCACTGGTGAGAGAGAGAGAGTGGGCATTGCGTTCCATGGCAGAGTCATCAATCATGCGAGCTGCTCTGTCCTGGATGGTGACACCTCCCCCACTCTCTGTTCAAGGCTCTGATTGGAGGTGATGAAACCAGTTTGTGGACCAATGCTTAGTGTGTTCTTATGATATTCCTCTGTTAAGATAACAGGTGTAGGAACATCGTGAGAAACCACGAGGAGTTCATACATTAACATGGACTGTAATTTCCAGGCTTGTTCTATGTCACTTCTTGTGACTTATTGTTCTATTAAATGGAATCTTCGCTGTTGGAAGCTCATTGGCCCCACTCTCCAGCTGCGTTTTCCAGCATGTGATGCAGTTGGCGTTGCATTAATCAATGTGAGGCATGAATGTAACATCACTCTGACGACAGTGAATGTCGACACTCCTCCTCTTCACTCCCAAAATAAACTGAGACAGGAAGTCAAGTTTGTGGACAGGAATTGCATGTCCTAGACTGAAATTTTCAAAATATCTCGGAATGTTCCTCCTAATCCGAACAGGACGCGGTGTTGGAATTGGTGATGATGCTCATTGGGTCAGGGTTTAACGTCTGTAACTACCAATAGACTCAGCCAAAATAAAATGATAGGGCACCATGTTGTAGGATGTCCTGTTGTTGGTGAAAGTTCCCGCCAGAGTGTGGATCACACAGCAACATCGCCCAACACTGGCAATTCCAGGAATGATTCTGGCTCAGAAACTCCCCAAAATTGTCTCTCTGATATTCGATTTGGTCAAAATTTGACCTGAAGACGTCTCATTGTGTCTTAGTGTCAGTCGTGGCTCAGTGGGCAGCCTCTCCCCTCACATTCAGAAGGTCGTGGGTTCAATCCTCATTCCGCAGACTTGAGCCAATAATCTAGGCCGACACTCCCAGTACAGTACTGAGGGAGCGCCGCACTGTCGGAGGGTCAGTACTGAGGGAGCGCCGCGCTGTCGGAGGGTCAGTACTGAGGGAGCGCTGCACTGTCGGAGGGTCAGTACTGAGGGAGCGCTGCACTGTCGGAGGGTCAGTACTGAGGGAGCGCTGCACTGTCGGAGGGTCAGTACTGAGGGAGCGCCATGCTGTCGGAGGGTCAGTACTGAGGGAGCGCCGCGCTGTCGGAGGGTCAGTACCGAGGAAGTGCTGCACTGTCGGAGGGTCAGTACTGAGGGAGCGCTGCACTGTCGGAGGGTCAGTACTGAGGGAGGGCTGCACTGTCGGAGGGGCAGTATGAGGGAGTGCTGCACTGTCGGAGGGTCATTACTGAGGGAGGGCTGCACTGTCGGAGGGTCAGTATTGAAGGAGTGCTGCGCTGTCAGAGGGTCAGTATTGAAGGAGTGCTGCATTATCGGAGGGGCAGTAGTGAGGGAGCACTGCTCTGCCGGAGGCGCCATCATTCGGATGAGATGTTAAACCGAGGCCCGTCTGCCCTCTCTGGTGGATGTAAAAGATCCCACAGCCACTTTTCCAAGAAGAGCAGGGGAGTTCTCCCCAGTGTCCTGAACAAAATTTATCCCTCAACCAACATCACAAAAAAAACAGATTATCTGGTCATTATCACATTACTGTTTTTGGGATCTTGCTGTGCGCAAATTTGCTGTTGTGTTTCCTACATTACAACAGTGACTACACTTCAAAAGTCCTTCATTGGCTGTGAAACGCTTTGGGACATCCTGAGGTTGTGAAAGACGCTATAGAAATGCAAGTCTGCCTTTGTTTAATAGATTGCTGGAATAGATTAACGCACCTGAGATTGGTTAATTTGCTTTGCATTGAATTGGATTTTGATGTTTTCAATACTTAAATCCACAAACACTTACATGACGGCTACATTTAAGGAATATGTCCAGCCCCCCACCCCCCGGTCTTGCATGTCTCTGCAGCCAGTAAGTCACTGGCTCTAACCTTCTGCAATTAGCTTGACCCTTATAAATATCCAACAGGTGTTGGGCGAGAGGGGCAATCTTCCAGTACCCCTCCTCCTGTCTTGAAGTTGGCTCTGAGCTCCACTCGGTACCTCCCCCCTGGCAATGCAGGGGCACTCGGGGAGAATGGAACTCTAAATTCCCCCCTTACTCCCTGGGGCATTATTGGGGTCTCCAGCCCATCCTCACTGTGTTACCACAGTGATCGACTGTAATCTGCTCTCTGCCTCAGCACAAAGGTGATTGAGCCTCTCAGTAGAAACAAAGAGTTCAGTTTACCACTTCTGAGCCCTAACGATGATTTCTTTCCTCACCCTGTGCCTTGTTTTGAATTGATCAAGTGACCTCCCCATGATTTATGTAAATGGTGTGACCCTCGAACTGGTTGAATGAGTGAAATCTGCTCACCAATTCCATCCGTCTGGAAATGAGGGAGAGGGAAGGGGGAGAGAGAATATTTAACCTCCACTGGCTTTTATTTTTTGACAGTTCTAGAATCTTTCTCACATCAGCATTTTGGAAATGGTTTTGAAATATCACGAGGATAAATTATATTCAGAGTGTAGAATGATCAATATAACGGCTCGCGTGGAGCGAAAGGGTCAGCATAGACCAGTTGGGCCGAATGGCCTTTTTCTGTGCTGTAGTTTCGATGTAACTCGATGACGGGGAAGTGAAGGATGATTGAACTGAAGCTCCTAATATTGTGCTGACAATGACCTGCCTGAACTGAAGCCTGGACCGTGCGGGGAGATGGTCTCACCCTGGGCACCGGGTCCGTCTCCTTGTTCCCGTTTTCTGTCCGTGTTGTCAATTCTCCATCAGTGTTCACCCCCACAACACACCCCGATACTGGACCGGGGTGGGGGGGGGGAGACTGGACCGGGGGGTGGGGGGAGACTGGACCGGGGGGTGGGGGGAGACTGGACCGGGGGGTGGGGGGGCAGGAGACTGGACCGGGGGGTGGGGGGGGAGGAGACTGGACCGGGGGGTGGGGGGGAGACTGGACCGGGGGGTGGGGGGGGAGGAGACTGGACCGGGGGGTGGGGGGAGACTGGACCGGGGGGTGGGGGGGGAGGAGACTGGACCGGGGGGTGGAGGGGGAGACTGGACCGGGGGGTGGAGGGGGAGACTGGACCGGGGGGTGGGGGGAGGAGACTGGACCGGGGGGTGGGGGGAGGAGACTGGACCGGGGGGTGGGGGGAGACTGGACCGGGGGGTGGGGGGGGAGGAGACTGGACCGGGGGGTGGGGGGGGAGGAGACTGGACCGGGGGGTGGGGGGAGGAGACTGGACCGGGGGGTGGGGGGAGGAGACTGGACCGGGGGGTGGGGGGAGGAGACTGGACCGGGGGAGGGGGGGGGGAGACTGGACCGGGGGGTGGGGGGAGACTGGACCGGGGGGGGGGAGACTGGACTGGGGGGTGGGGGGAGACTGGACCGAGGTGGTGGGGGAGACTGGACCGAGGGAGGGGGGGGGTGGGGAGAAGACTCGACCACCTCCCCATTCCTCCCTGTGTTTCCAGCAACGTTCCCTCCTATCCTGTGGGATTCGGGTGGTGTCAGTGCGGATCCAGCCTGACGGTGTTTCTGCTAAATTTTAGCACAACCAGCAGATTGTCCCGTCAGTGTGAGACTTAACCCAGGACTGGGGTGAATAAAACATGAATGAGTTGGATGGAGCCGCCTTTCAGCAGCTGCTATCCCCGAGTTCAACTTAGGATAACTCTCATGTACCACTCGGCCCCTCTGATGTGACTTAATATTTACACCAATAGAAGGAGGGAGCCGGAGCCAGAGGGAGTGCCCAGGCACTAAATCTCCCGTCATCTCTGCAATCTGGGCTCAAGTCCACGAAACCGATGGGATCAAAGTCTCCTCGGCCCGAGAACAGTCGGAGTTTTGGGCAGACACCATCCAGTGCCCAATGGGAACGGGTCACAGCACAGAACTGCTATAGTTTACCGAACATTGGCACTAAATTGGCAAACCCATTGGAGACTGCTGGTGAAGGAAATGGAAAAAAGTGTCAAATACGTAGGGCTGAGACACATTGATTGGGACAGTGTAGAGGGAGCTTTACTCTGTATCTAACCCGTGCTGTACCTGCCCTGGGAGTGTTTGATGGGACAGTGTAGAGGGAGCTTTACTCTGTATCTAACCCGTGCTGTACCTGCCCTGGGAGTGTTTGATGGGACAGTGGGTGTCAGCTCTGTCTATCACCTTGAAGGGCACAAAATTCACCAGATAAATTGAACTCACTCCTCTTGCCAGTGTGACACCAATATTGACTGTCTGTGGATGAACCCAGGATGCCCCTGTGCTGCCCGTTTCAGGCCACTGATTCCAAATTATTAATGTTGATCACAGAGTCTAAACTCCATCTGTAGCTCAGTCACTGACTGCAGGTCTGCTGCTCAGGAGCTATTCTCCCTCGATGGTCCTCACTGAACGTACCCCTTGTGTAACCGTGTAATTGCTTTGCTCCTAATATAGTGTATGTCTGTGTTCTACATATTCTTTCCCAAGTCTTGTATCAGTTTCACAAGGAGATGATCAAAGTGTTTGTTTATACCAGAAGCTGCTGGGGTCTGAGGAGAATGGGCCGATATATTTTTTGGAATGACTGACTGTAACGGAGACTGAACGAGCAATAAATGGTGCCTGTACTCGATGCACTCCTCGTCTGGGCTCTGATTTGAAATTAAAATCTGTCACAAACTCAATTCCAAGATTAGATTCAAGCAAAGGGCTTATTTTTCTGAATGGCCTTCACTGTTCCTATTGACTCTTCTGTCCTTAAATAATTCATGGGACTCTGTAATGCTGCTTATAATCTGCTCAGGACAAACAGAAAACCTGCAGTTACACAGGATTATTACAGAGTCAGCTCAGAGGGCAATTAGGGATGGGCAATAAATGCCGGCCTCGCCAGTGATACCCACATCCCATGAACAAATAAAAATAAAGCTTGGCCCAGTGAGCAGCACTCTCGCCTCTGAGTCAGAAGGTCATGAGTTCAAGTCCCCACTCCAGGACAGAGCCCCACAATCTGAGGCTGAAACTCCAGGTCAGTACTGAGGGAGCGCTGCCCTGTCGGAGGGTCAGTACTGAGGGAGCGCTGCCCTGTCGGAGGGTCAGTACTGAGGGAGCGCTGCCCTGTCGGAGGGTCAGTACTGAGGGAGCGCCGCACTGTCGGAGGGTCAGTACTGAGGGAGCGCTGCCCTGTCGGAGGGTCAGTACTGAGGGAGCGCCGCACTGTCGGAGGGTCAGTACTGAGGGAGCGCCGCACTGTCGGAGGGTCAGTACTGAGGGAGCGCCGCCCTGTCGGAGGGTCAGTACTGAGGGAGCGCTGCCCTGTCGGAGGGTCAGTACTGAGGGAGCGCTGCCCTGTCGGAGGGTCAGTACTGAGGGAGCGCCGCACTGTCGGAGGGTCAGTACTGAGGGAGCGCTGCCCTGTCGGAGGGTCAGTACTGAGGGAGCGCCGCACTGTCGGAGGGTCAGTACTGAGGGAGCGCCGCACTGTCGGAGGGTCAGTACTGAGGGAGCGCCGCCCTGTCGGAGGGTCAGTACTGAGGGAGCGCCGCACTGTCGGAGGGTCAGTACTGAGGGAGCGCCGCACTGTCGGAGGGTCAGTACTGAGGGAGCGCCGCACTGTCGGAGGGTCAGTACTGAGGGAGCGCCGCACTGTCGGAGGGTCAGTACTGAGGGAGCGCCGCACTGTCGGAGGGTCAGTACTGAGGGAACGCCGCACTGTCGGAGGGTCAGTACTGAGGGAACGCCGCACTGTCGGAGGGTCAGTACTGAGGGAGCGCCGCACTGTCGGAGGGTCAGTACTGAGGGAGCGCTGCACTGTCGGAGGGTCAGTACTGAGGGAGCGCTGCACTGTCGGAGGGTCAGTACTGAGGGAGCGCCGCACTGTCGGAGGGTCAGTACTGAGGGAGTGCTGCACTGTCGGAGGGTCAGTACTGAGGGAGTGTTGCACTGTCGGAGGGTCAGTACTGAGGGAGCGCCGCACTGTCGGAGGGTCAGTACTGAGGGAGCGCTGCACTGTCGGAGGGTCAGTACTGAGGGAGCGCCGCACTGTCGGAGGGTCAGTACTGAGGGAGCGCTGCACTGTCGGAGGGTCAGTACTGAGGGAGCGCCGCACTGTCGGAGGGTCAGTACTGAGGGAGCGCTGCACTGTCGGAGGGTCAGTACTGAGGGAGCGCTGCACTGTCGGAGGGTCAGTACTGAGGGAGCGCTGCACTGTCGGAGGGTCAGTACTGAGGGAGCGCTGCACTGTCGGAGGGTCAGTACTGAGGGAGTGCTGCACTGTCGGAGGGTCAGTACTGAGGGAGCACTGCACTGTCAGAGGGTCAGTACTGAGGGAGCGCCGCACTGTCGGAGGGTCAGTACTGAGGGAGCGCTGCACTGTCGGAGGGTCAGTACTGAGGGAGCGCTGCACTGTCGGAGGGTCAGTACTGAGGGAGCGCTGCACTGTCGGAGGGTCAGTACTGAGGGAGCGCTGCACTGTTGGAGGGTCAGTACTGAGGGAGCGCTGCACTGTCGGAGGGTCAGTACTGAGGGAGCGCTGCACTGTTGGAGGGTCAGTACTGAGGGAGCGCTGCACTGTCGGAGGGTCAGTACTGAGGGAGCGCTGCAGAGTGGAGGCTGATTCGGAGCCGAGGATTCTGTTTGACGGTCTATGTACAGCCTGTCAATCAGTCACAGGAGATTCTGAACACCTCAGCCCCAGGCTCCTGACCAGAGAGACAAGAAATAGAGGATTACAGTATTGGAAAAGGGAGGCTGAGCACTGAAACCGCGGCTGCGAACTGACTCATGGAGCAGGATCTCCCGGCTTAGGAACGCTCCTCCCCTGCCCACTCCCCCTCCCCTCCTCCCTCTCCCTTCCCCTCCTTCACCCCTCCCCTCCTCCCCTTACACCCCTCTCCCCTCCCTCCCCCACCCCGCCCTCCCCTCCATCTCCTTCCCCCTGTCCTCTTCCCCCAGTCAGGAACCAGTCCAGCTCCCTCTGGGAGGCAGAGAGTCGGCTCCCACCACACCAGCCGGCAACACATTCCAGAGACTCACTGCTCTCTGGGAAAAGAGGAACCGCCCAATATCCAGTCTATTCCCACTCTCCCATAGTTTAAACTCGTGTCCCTGGTCCTCCGGGATGATCTATCATTCGGGACACTATCCAGCCCTTTAATTATTTTATAGACCTCCACAAACCTACAGACCATTTATAGACCAAACTCACACCAAGCCCCGTTCTCCCATCACCCCCTGTGCTCGCTGACCTACATTGGCTCTCGGTCTGGGAACGCCTCGATTTTAAAATTCTCATCCTTGTGTTCAAATCCCTCCATGGCCTCGCCCCTCCCTATCTCTGTAACCTCCTCCAGCCCTACAACCCTCCGAGACCTCTGCGCTCCTCCAATTCTGGCCTCTTGCGCATCCCCGATTTTCACCGCTCCACCATTGGCGGCCGTGCCTACAGCTGCCTGAGCCCTAAGCTCTGGAATTCCCTCCCTAAACCTCTCCGCCTCTCTCTCCTCCTTTAAGACACTCCTTAAAACCTACCTCTTTGACTGAGCTTTTGGTCACCTGTCCTAATATCTCTTTATGTGGCTCGGTGTCTGACTTACGCTCCTGTGAAGAGCCTTGGGACGTTTTACGACGTTAGAAGCGCTATATAAATGCAAGTTGCTGTTATTTTAACACCACATCTTCGCTGCTCGACAGTAAATAGGCCAAGGCCCTTGACCCGATCCAAGTAGCTGAGGTTCTTTAAGTGAGGAATCATTCTGTAGCTCTCCTCTGGACCTTTTCCAAGGTCAATGTATCACCACCACATGGGGGGACAAATTCTGTGCCCAGTACTCCAGATACAGCGACCTGCAAAAGAGTTTCAAAAGAGATTCGGGCGGGGTGTATAACGGGCGGGTGTATAATGGGCGGGTGTATAATGGGCGGGTGTATAACGGGCGGGTGTATAACGGGCAGGGTGTATAATGGGTGGGTATAGAACGGGCGGGGTGTATAATGGGCGGGTGTATAATGGGTGGGTGTATAACGGGCGGGGTGTATAATGGGTGGGTGTATAACGGGCGGGGTGTATAATAGGTGGGTGTATAATGGGCGGGGTGTATAATGGGTGGGTGTATAACGGGCGGGGTGTATAACGGGCGGGTGTATAATGGGCGGGTGTATAACGGGCGGGTGTCTAACGGGCGTGTGTATCACGTGCAGGGTGTGTAACGGGCGGGTGTATAATGGGCGGGTGTATAATGGGCGGGTGTATAACGAGCGGGTGTATAATGGGCGGGTGTATAACGGGCGGGTGTATAACGGGCAGGTGTATAACGGGCAGGTGTATAACAGGCGGGTGTATAACGGGCGGGTTTATAACGGGCGGGTGTATAACGGGCGGGTTTATAACGGGCGGGTGTATAACGGGCGGGTGTATAATGGGCGGGGTGTATAAAGGGTGGGTGTGTAACGGGCGGGTGTATAACGGGCGGGTGTATAACGGGCGGGGTGTATAACGGGCGTGTTTATAACGGGCGGGTGTATAACGGGCGGGTTTATAACGGGCGGGTGTATAAAGGGCGGGTGTGTAACGGGCGGGTGTATAACGGGCGGGTGTATAACGGGCGGGGTGTATAATGGGCGTGTTTATAACGGGCGGGTGTATAACGGGCGGGTTTATAACGGGCGGGTGTATAAAGGGCGGGTGTATAATTGGCGTTTGTATAACGGGCGGGGTGTATAACGGGCGTGTTTATAACGGGCGGGTGTATAACGGGCGGGTTTATAACTGGCGGGTGTATAAAGGGCGGGTGTGTAACGGGCGGGTGTATAACGGATGGGTGTATAACGGGCGGGTTTATAACGGGCGGGTGTATAACGGGCGGGTGTATAACGGGCGGGTTTATAACGGGCGGGTGTATAAAGGGCGGGTGTGTAACGGGCGGGTGTATAACGGATGGGTGTATAAAGGGCGGGTTTATAACGGGCGGGTGTATAACGGGCGGGTTTATAACGGGCGGGTGTATAAAGGGCGGGTGTGTAACGGGCGGGTGTATAAAGGGCAGGGTGTATAACGGGCGGGGTGTATAACGGGCGGGTGTATAATGGGCGGGTGTATAACGGGCAGGGTGTATAACGGGCGGGTGTATAATGGGCGGGTGTATAACGGGCGGGTTTATAACGGGCGGGTGTATAAAGGGCGGGTGTGTAACGGGCGGGTGTATAAAGGGCAGGGTGTATAACGGGCGGGGTGTATAACGGGCGGGTGTATAATGGGCGGGTGTATAACGGGCGGGGTGTATAACGGGCGTGTTTATAACGGGCGGGTGTATAACGGGCGGGTTTATAACGGGCGGGTGTATAAAGGGCGGGTGTGTAACGGGCGGGTGTATAACGGGCGGGTGTATAACGGGCGGGGTGTATAACGGGCGTGTTTATAACGGGCGGGTGTATAACGGGCGGGTTTATAACGGGCGGGTGTATAAAGGGCGGGTGTATAACGGGCGGGTGTATAACGGGCGGGGTGTATAACGGGCGTGTTTATAACGGGTGGGTGTATAACGGGCGGGTTTATAACTGGCGGGTGTATAAAGGGCGGGTGTGTAACGGGCGGGTGTATAACGGATGGGTGTATAACGGGCGGGTTTATAACGGGCGGGTGTATAACGGGCGGGTGTATAACGGGCGGGTTTATAACGGGCGGGTGTATAAAGGGCGGGTGTGTAACGGGCGGGTGTATAACGGATGGGTGTATAAAGGGCGGGTTTATAACGGGCGGGTGTATAACGGGCGGGTTTATAACGGGCGGGTGTATAAAGGGCGGGTGTGTAACGGGCGGGTGTATAAAGGGCAGGGTGTATAACGGGCGGGGTGTATAACGGGCGGGTGTATAATGGACGGGTGTATAACGGGCAGGGTGTATAACGGGCGGGTGTATAATGGGCGGGTGTATAACGGGCGGGTGTCTAACGGGCGTGTGTATCACGTGCAGGGTGTGTAACGGGCGGGTGTATAATGGGCGGGTGTATAACGGGCGGGTGTATAACGGGCAGGTGTATAATGGGCGGGTTTATAACGGGCGGGTGTATAACGGGCGGGTTTATAACGGGCGGGTGTATAACGGGCGGGTGTATAACGGGCGGGGTGTATAAAGGGTGGGTGTGTAACGGGCGGGTGTATAACGGGCGGGTGTATAACGGGCTGGGTGTATAACGGGCGTGTTTATAACGGGCGGGTGTATAACGGGCGGGTTTATAACGGGCGGGTGTATAAAGGGCGGGTGTGTAACGGGCGGGTGTATAACGGGCGGGGTGTATAACGGGCGGGGTGTATAACGGGCGTGTTTATAACGGGCGGGTGTATAACGGGCGGGTTGTATAACGGGCGTGTTTATAACGGGCGGGTGTATAAAGGGCGGGGTGTATAACGGGCGGGTGTATAAAGGGCGGGTGTGTAACGGGCGGGTGTATAAAGGGCGGGTTTATAACGGGCGGGTGTATAAAGGGCGGGTGTGTAACGGGCGGGTGTATAACGGGCGGGGTGTATAACGGGCGGGTGTATAACGGGCGTGTTTATAACGGGCGGGTGTATAACGGGCGGGTTTATAACAGGCGGGTGTATAAAGGGCGGGTGTATAACGGGCGGGTGTATAACGGGCGGGGTGTATAACGGGCGGGTGTATAACGGGTGGGTGTATAAAGGGCGGGTGTGTAACGGGCGGGTTTATAAAGGGCGGGTTTATAACGGGCGGGTGTATAACGGGCGGGTGTATAAAGGGCGGGTTTATAACGGGCGGGTGTATAACGGGCGGGTGTATAACGGGCGGGTGTGTAACGGGCGGGTGTATAACGGATGGGTGTATAAAGGGTGGGTTTATAACGGGCGGGTGTATAACGGGGCGGGTGTATAACGGGCGGGTTTATAACGGGCGGGTGTATAAAGGGCGGGTGTGTAACGGGCGGGTGTATAAAGGGCAGGGTGTATAACGGGCGGGTTTATAACGGGCGGGTGTATAACGGGCGGGGTGTATAACGGGCGGGTGTATAACGGGCGGGGGTGTATAATGGGCGGGTGTGTAACGGGCGGGTGTATAACGGGCGGGTGTATAACGGGCGGGGTGTATAACGGGCGGGTGTATAACGGGCGGGGTGTATAACGGGCGGGTGTATAACGGGCGGGGTGTATAATGGGCGGGTGTGGTAACGGGCGGGTGTATAACGGGCAGGTTTATAGCGGGCGGGTGTGTAACGGGCGGGTGTGTAACGGGCGGGTGTGTAACGGGCGGGTGTGTAACGGGCGGGTGTGTTATGAGCTGCCGATTCTGCCCAAGAACAATTTTATCCCCATTGAGAGGTGGATACAAAAAGGCAGATTGATGGATTGATCCACAGATAAAGAGAGAGAGTGAGAGAGAGATAAACTCATGGACTGTCGATAGAAAGATCAGCAAATTGATTGTTGATGGATGGACAGAAAGAGAGAGACGGAGAGAGAGAGAGAGAGAGCCCCAGAGAGAGAGAAAGGGACAGAGAGAGAGGGGGAGAGAGAGAGAGAGAGGGGGGGAGAGGGGGGAGAGAGAGAGTCAGAGAGAGAGGGAGAGAGAGGGGGGAGAGAGAGAGAGAGAGGGGGAGAGAGAGAGGGGGAGAGAGAGAGGGAGAGAGAGAGAGAGAGAGGGGGGGAGAGACAGGAGGGAGAGAAAGGGACAGAGAGGGAGAGGGGGAGAGAGAGAGAGAGAGGGGGGGGAGAGGGGGGAGAGAGAGAGTCAGAGAGAGAGGGAGAGAGAGGGGGGGGAGAGGGGGGAGAGAGAGAGTCAGAGAGAGAGGGAGAGAGAGAGAGGGAGGGGAGAGAGAGAGGGGGAGTGAGAGAGAGAGAGGGGGAGAGAGAGAGTCAGAGAGAGAGAGTCAGAGAGAGAGAGTCAGAGAGAGAGGGAGAGAGAGAGAGGGGGAGAGACAGGGGGGAGAGAGAGGGGGAGAGGGAGAGGGGGAGAGAGGGAGAGGGGGAGGGAGAGGGGGAGAGAGAGGGGGAGAGGGGGAGAGAGGGAGGGGGAGAGAGAGAGTCAGAGAGAGAGGGAGAGAGACAGAGAGAGAGAGGGGGGGAGAGGGGGAGAGAGGGGGAGAGGGGGAGAGAGGGAGGGGGAGAGGGGGAGAGAGGGAGGGGGAGAGAGGGAGGGGGAGAGGGGGTGGGGGCGAGGGAGAGGGGGCGAGGGAGAGGGGGAGAGGGGGAGGGGGAGAGGGGGAGAGAGGGAGGGGGAGAGGGGGAGAGAGAGGGGGAGAGAGGGAGGGGGAGAGAGGGGGAGAGAGGGGGAGAGAGAGGGGGAGAGGGGGAGAGAGGGAGGGGGAGAGAGGGGGAGAGGGGGAGAGAGGGGGAGGGGGAGAGAGGGGAGAGAGGGGGAGGGGGAGAGGGGGAGAGAGGGGGAGGGGAGAGGGGGAGTGTGTAAACGGGACAGTGAAGGAGGCTTTTGACGATGCAGTCGATGATGCCACCTACTGGTAATTGAAGGAATGGAACTCCATCCCATCCCAGGAATATTTGGGATTCGATCATCACAGGATTTCTCCTGTCCCTGACCCACATCTTCAATTCACAAGGTATTTCCAGTTGAGGGAGGCCACAAGGTCCATCTTAGTTCATTCATAAAAGATCCCATAACACAATTTTAATGAAGAGCAGGGGAGTTCTCCCCGGTGTCCTGGGGCCAATATTCAACCTTCAACCAACATCATTAAAAAAAAGATCATTATAAGAACATAAGAACATAAGAAATAGGAGCAGGAGTAGGCCAATCGGCCCCTCGAGCCTGCTCCGCCATTCAATAAGATCATGGCTGATCTGATCCTAACCTCAAATCTAAAGAACACAAGAAGTCGGAGCAGGACCCGGCCACATAGCCCCTGGGCCCTCTCCGCCACCCACAGGGCATTGACCGATCCGAACTCAGCTTCATGTCCAATTTCCTGCCCGCTCCCCATAACCCCTAATTCCCTTTACTTCTAGGAAACTGTCTATTTCTGTTTTAAATTTATTTAATGATGTAGCTTCCACAGCTTCCTGGGGCAGCAAATTCCACAGACCTACCACCCTCTGAGTGAAGAAGTTTCTCCTCATCTCAGTTTTGAAAGAGCAGCCCCTTATTCTAAGATTATGCCCCCTAGTTCTAGTTTCACCCATCCTTGGGAACATCCTTACCGCATCCACCCGATCAAGCCCCTTCACAATCTTATATGTTTCAATAAGATCGCCTCTCATTCTTCTGAACTCCAATGAGTAGAGTCCCAATCTACTCAACCTCTCCTCATATGTCCGCCCCCTCATCCCCGGGATTAGCCGAGTGAACCTTCTTTGTACTGCCTCGAGAGCAAGTATGTCTTTTCTTAAGTATGGAGACCAAAACTGTATGCAGTATTCCAGGTGCGGTCTCACCAATACCTTATATAACTGCAGCAATACCTCCGTGTTTTTATATTCTATCCCCCTAGCAATAAAAGCCAATATTCCGTTGGCCTTCTTGATCACCTGCTGCACCCGCATACTAACTTTTTGATTTTCTTGCACTAGGACCCCCAGATCCCTTTGTACTGCAGTACTTTCCAGTTTCTCGCCTTTAAGATAATAACTTGCTCTCTGATTTTTCCTGCCAAAGTGCATAACCTCACATTTTCCAATATTGTATTGCATCTGCCAAATCTCCGCCCACTCACCCAGCCTGTCTATATCCCCTTGTAGGTTTTTTATGTCCTCCTCACTCTCTACTTTCCCTCCTATCTTTGTATCATCTGCAAACTTTGATATGTTGCACTCGGTCCCCTCCTCCAAATTGTTAATATAGATTGTAAAGAGTTGGGGACCCAGCACCGACCCCTGTGGAACACCACTGGTTACTGGTTGCCAGTCCAAGAATGAACCATTTATCCCAACTCTCTGCTTCCTGTTAGATAACCAATCCTCCACCCATGCCAGAATATTACCCCCAATCCAGTGATTCTTTATCTTGAGCAATAATCTTTTATGTGGCACCTTGTCGAATGCCTTCTGGAAGTCTAAATACACTACGTCCACTGGTTCCCCTTTATCCACCCTGCACGTTATGTCCTCAAAGAACTCAAGCAAATTTGTCAGACATGACTTCCCCTTCGTAAAGCCATGCTGACTTTGTCCTATTAAATTATGCTTATCCAAATGTTCCGTTACTGTCTCCTTAATAATAGACTCCAAAATTTTACCCACCACAGATGTTAGGCTATCTCATTGCTGTTTGTGGGATCTTGCTGTGTGCAAATTGGCTGCCACGTTTCCGACATTATAACAATGACTACACTTCAAAAAGTACTTCATTGACTGGAAAATGCTTTAATTCCTGTACTAATATCTCCTTATGTGGCTCGGTGTCAAATTTTGTTTGATAATCGCTCCTGTGAAGCACCTTGGGACGTTCTGCGACGTTAAAGGGGATATATAAATACAAGTTCTTTCTTTCTTTCTTTCCTTCCTTCCTGTCACCTCCTGCCTCGGCTGAATAGTCCGGGTTTCTCCAGTCTTTCCTCATAACTCAGACCGCGGACCTTGGCGATGTGACCGGCCCTGCGCTGCCTCCATGGTTTGATGGTCTCTCCTGTTTCTCTGTTTCTCGGTCCTCAGTCGAGGGTGCGCCTTGCTCTGTTTCCATAGGGGAACAGCGCTCGCCCTCTCCTCCACTCCCAGCGCCTCATTCCCGACGGTGCTCCGTGCTTCACCCGGGAACGAACCCTCAGACTCACGAACCAGAGTGCGTGAAGTGGCAACAGTTGAAGATCTGGAGACACGGAGCAGAGGAGCAGGGCGTTGATTAGAGAGAAGGAAGGTGAAGCATCAATAAGATTGCAGCAAAATTGTGTAAAATTAGTCAAACACCATGAGGAGGGTTTCAAGACTCCCTCGAAGCTGGGACAAAACATCCGAAGTCATACCGCTCAACATCCACCAGAGGGGAACATTGAGCTACGAGATCCAATTACCCAGGATTGCTCAATTCAATGCGGCCCCAGAGAGAGTCAGTGTCTGTGGGACTGTCCCCCAGTGAGAGTCAGTGTCTGTGGAACTGTCCCCCAGTGAGAGTCAGTGTCTGTGGAACTGTCCCCCAGTGAGAGTCAGTGTCTGTGGAACTGTCCCCCAGTGAGAGTCAGTGTCTGTGGAACTGTCCCCCAGTGAGAGTCAGTGTCTGTGGAACTGTCCCCCAGTGAGAGTCAGTGCCAGTGGGACTGTCCCCCAGTGAAAGTCAATGTCTGTGGAACTGTCCCCCAGTGAGAGTCAGTGTCTGTGGGACTGTCCCCCAGTGAGAGTCAGTGTCTGTGGAACTGTCCCCCAGTGAAAGTCAATGTCTGTGGAACTGTCCCCCAGTGAGAGTCAGTGTCTGTGGGACTGTCCCCCAGTGAGAGTCAGTGTCTGTGGAACTGTCCCCCAGTGAAAGTCAATGTCCGTGGAACTGTCCCCCAGTGAGAGTCAGTGTCTGTGGGACTGTCCCCCAGTGAGAGTCAGTGTCTGTGGAACTGTCCCCCAGTGAGAGTCAGTGTCTGTGGAACTGTCCCCCAGTGAGAGTCAGTGTCTGTGGAATTGTCCCCCAGTGAGAGTCAGTGTCTGTGGGACTGTCCCCCAGTGAAAGTCAATGTCTGTGGAACTGTCCCCCAGTGAGAGTCAGTGCCAGTGGGACTGTCCCCCAGTAAAAGTCAATGTCTGTGGAACTGTCCCCCAGTGAGAGTCAGTGCCTGTGGAACTGTACCCCAGTGAAAGTCAATGTCTGTGGAACTGTCCCCCAGTGAGAGTCAGTGTCTGTGGGACTGTCCCCCAGTGAGAGTCAGTGTCTGCGGAACTGTCCCCCAGTGAAAGTCAATGTCTGTGGAACTGTCCCCCAGTGAGAGTCAGTGCCTGTGGAACTGTACCCCAGTGAAAGTCAATGTCTGTGGAACTGTCCCCCAGTGAGAGTCAGTGTCTGTGGGACTGTCCCCCAGTGAGAGTCAGTGTCTGTGGGACTGTCCCCCAGTGAGAGTCAGTGTCTGTGGAACTGTCCCCCAGTGAGAGTCAGTGCCAGTGGGACTGTCCCACAGTGAGAGTCAGTGCCGGTGGAACTGTCCCCCAGTGAGAGTCAGTGTCTGTGGAACTGTCCCCCAGTGAGAGTCAGTGTCTGTGGGACTGTCCCCCAATGAGAGTCAGTGTCTGTTCGACTGTACCCCAGTGAGAATCAGTGTCTGTGTAACTGTCCCCCAGTGAGAATCAGTGTCTGTGGGACTGTCCCCCAGTGAGAGTCAGTGTCTGTGGAACTGTCCCCCAGTGAGAGTCAGTGCCTGCGGAACTGTCCCCCAGTGAGAGTCAGTGCCTGTGGAACTGTCCCCCAGTGAGAGTCAGTGTCTGCGGAACTGTCCCCCAGTGAGAGTCAGTGTCTGTGGGACTGTCCCCCAGTGAGAGTCAGTGTCTGTGGGACTGTCCCCCAGTGAGACTCAGTGTCTGTGGAACTGTCCCCCGGTGAGAGTCAGTGTCTGTGGGACTGTCCCCCAGTGAGAGTCAGTGTCTGTGGAACTGTCCCCCACTGAGAGTCAGTGTCTGTGGGACTGTCCCCCAGTGAAAGTCAATGTCTGTGGAACTGTCCCCCAGTGAGAGTCAGTGCCAGTGGGACTGTCCCCCAGTGAAAGTCAATGTCTGTGGAACTGTCCCCCAGTGAGAGTCAGTGCCTGTGGAACTGTACCCCAGTGAAAGTCAATGTCTGTGGAACTGTCCCCCAGTGAGAGTCAGTGTCTGTGGGACTGTCCCCCAGTGAGAGTCAGTGTCTGTGGAACTGTCCCCCAGTGAAAGTCAATGTCTGTGGAACTGTCCCCCAGTGAGAGTCAGTGCCTGTGGAACTGTACCCCAGTGAAAGTCAATGTCTGTGGAACTGTCCCCCAGTGAGAGTCAGTGTCTGTGGGACTGTCCCCCAGTGAGAGTCAGTGTCTGTGGGACTGTCCCCCAGTGAGAGTCAGTGTCTGTGGAACTGTCCCCCAGTGAGAGTCAGTGCCAGTGGGACTGTCCCACAGTGAGAGTCAGTGCCGGTGGAACTGTCCCCCAGTGAGAGTCAGTGTCTGTGGAACTGTCCCCCAGTGAGAGTCAGTGTCTGTGGGACTGTCCCCCAATGAGAGTCAGTGTCTGTTCGACTGTACCCCAGTGAGAATCAGTGTCTGTGTAACTGTCCCCCAGTGAGAATCAGTGTCTGTGGGACTGTCCCCCAGTGAGAGTCAGTGTCTGTGGAACTGTCCCCCAGTGAGAGTCAGTGCCTGCGGAACTGTCCCCCAGTGAGAGTCAGTGCCTGTGGAACTGTCCCCCAGTGAGAGTCAGTGTCTGCGGAACTGTCCCCCAGTGAGAGTCAGTGTCTGTGGGACTGTCCCCCAGTGAGAGTCAGTGTCTGTGGGACTGTCCCCCAGTGAGAGTCAGTGTCTGTGGAACTGTCCCCCGGTGAGAGTCAGTGTCTGTGGGACTGTCCCCCAGTGAGAGTCAGTGTCTGTGGGACTGTCCCCCAGTGAGAGTAAGTGTCTGTGGGACTGTCCCCCAGTGAGAGTCAGTGCCTGTGGGACTGTCCCCCAGTGAGAGTAAGTGTCTGTGGAACTGTCCCCCAGTGAGAGTCAGTGCCTGTGGGACTTTCCCCCAGTGAGAGTCAGTGTCTGTGGAACTGTACCCCAGAGAGAGTCAGTGTCTGTGGGACTGTCCCCCAGTGAGAGTAAGTGTCTGTGGGACTGTCCCCCAGTGACAGCAAGTGTCTGTGGGACTGTCCCACAATAAGAGTCAGTGTCTGTGGAACTGTCCCCCAGTGAGAGTCAGTGTCTGTGGGACTGTCCCCCAATGAGAGTCAGTGTCTGTTCGACTGTACCCCAGTGAGAATCAGTGTCTGTGTAACTGTCCCCCAGTGAGAATCAGTGTCTGTGGGACTGTCCCCCAGTGAGAGTCAGTGTCTGTGGAACTGTCCCCCAGTGAGAGTCAGTGCCTGTGGAACTGTCCCCCAGTGAGAGTCAGTGCCTGTGGAACTGTCCCCCAGTGAGAGTCAGTGTCTGCGGAACTGTCCCCCAGTGAGAGTCAGTGTCTGTGGGACTGTCCCCCAGTGAGAGTCAGTGTCTGTGGGACTGTCCCCCAGTGAGAGTCAGTGTCTGTGGAACTGTCCCCCGGTGAGAGTCAGTGTCTGTGGGACTGTCCCCCAGTGAGAGTCAGTGTCTGTGGGACTGTCCCCCAGTGAGAGTAAGTGTCTGTGGGACTGTCCCCCAGTGAGAGTCAGTGCCTGTGGGACTGTCCCCCAGTGAGAGTAAGTGTCTGTGGAACTGTCCCCCAGTGAGAGTCAGTGCCTGTGGGACTGTCCCCCAGTGAGAGTCAGTGTCTGTGGAACTGTACCCCAGAGAGAGTCAGTGTCTGTGGGACTGTCCCCCAGTGAGAGTAAGTGTCTGTGGGACTGTCCCCCAGTGACAGCAAGTGTCTGTGGGACTGTCCCACAATAAGAGTCAGTGTCTGTGGAACTGTCCCCCAGTGAGAGACAGTGTCTGTGGGACTGTCCCCCAGTGACAGCAAGTGTCTGTGGGACTGTCCCCCAGTGAGAGCCAGTGTCTGTGGGACTGTCCCACAATAAGAGTCAGTGTCTGTGGAACTGTCCCCCAGTGAGTGACAGTGTCTGTGGGACTGTCCCCCAGTGACAGCAAGTGTCTGTGGAACTGTCCCCCAGTGAGTCAGTGTCTGTGGAACTGGCCCCCAGTGAGAGTCAGTGTCTGTGGAACTGTCCCCCAGTGAGAGTCGGTTTCTTTGAACTGTCCCCCAGTGAGAGTCAGTGTCTGTGGAACTGACCCCAGTGAGAGTCAGTGTCTGTGGAACTGACCCCCAGTGAGAGTCAGTGTCTGTGGGACTGTCCCCCAGTGAGAGTCAGTGTCTTTGGAACTGTAACCCCAGTGAGAGCCAGTGTGGGTGAAACTGTACCCCAGTGAGAGTCAGTGCCTGTGGGACTGTCCCCCAGTGAGAGTCAGTGTCTGTGGGACTGTCCCCCAGTGAGAGTCAGTGTCTGTGGGACTGTCCCCCAGTGAGAGTCAGTGTCTGTGGAACTGACCCCAGTGAGAGTCAGTGTCTGTGGAACTGTCCCCCAGTGAGAGTCAGTGTCTGTCGAACTGTCCCCCAGTGAGAGTCAGTGTCATAGAAGTTACAACATGGAAACAGGCCCTTCGGCCCAACATGTCCATGTCGCCCAGTTTATACCACTAAGCTAGTCCCAATTGCCTGCACTTGGCCCATATCCCTCGATACCCATCTTCCCCATGTAACTGTCCAAATGCTTTTTAAAAGACAAAATTGTACCCGCCTCTACTACTGCCTCTGGCAGCTCGTTCCAGACACTCACCACCCTTTGAGTGAAAAAATTGCCCCTCTGGATCCTTTTGTATCTCTCCCCTCTCACCTTAAATCTGTGCCCCCTCGTTATAGACTCCCCTACCTTTGGGAAAAGATTTTGACTATCGACCTTATCTATGCCCCTCATTATTTTATAGACTTCTATAAGATCACCCCTTAACCTCCTACTCTCCAGGGAATAAAGTCCCAGTCTGTCTAACCTCTCCCTGTAAGTCAAACCATCAAGTCCCGGTAGCATCCGAGTAAATCTTTTCTGCACTCTTTCTAGTTTAATAATATCCTTTCTATAATAGGGTGACCAGAACTGAACACAGTACTCCAAGTGTGGCCTCACCAATGCCCTGTACAACTTCAACAAGACATCCCAACTCCTGCATTCAATGTTCTGACCAATGAAACCAAGCATGCTGAATGCCTTCTTCACCACCCTATCCACCTGTGACTCCACTTTCAAGGAGCTATGAACCTGTACTCCCAGATCTCTTTGTTCTATAACTCTCCCCAACGCCCTACCATTAACGGAGTAGGTCCTGGCCCGATTCGATCTACCAAAATGCATCACCTCACATTTATCTAAATTAAACTCCATCTGCCATTCATCGGCCCACTGGCCCAATTTATCAAGATCCCGTTGCAATCCTAGATAACCTTCTTCACTGTCCACAATGCCACCAATCTTGGTGTCATCTGCAAACTTACTAACCATGCCTCCTAAATTCTCATCCAAATCATTAATATAAATAACAAATAACAGCGGACCCAGCACCGATCCCTGAGGCACACCGCTGGACACAGGCATCCAGTTTGAAAAACAACCCTCGACAACCACCCTCTGTCTTCTGTCGTCAAGCCAATTTTGTATCCAATTGGCTACCTCACCTTGGATCCCATGAGATTTAACCTTATGTAACAACCTACCATGCGGTACCTTGTCAAATGCTTTGCTGAAGTCCATGTAGACCACGTCTACTGCACAGCCCTCATCTATCTTCTTGGTTACCCCTTCAAAAAACTCAATCAAATTCGTGAGACATGATTTTCCTCTCACAAAACCATGCTGACTGTTCCTAATTAGTCCCTGCCTCTCCAAATGCCTGTAGATCCTGTCCCTCAGAATACCCTCTAACAACTTACCCACTACAGATGTCAGGCTCACTGGTCTGTAGTTCCCAGGCTTTTCCCTGCCGCCCTTCTTAAACAAAGGCACAACATTTGCTACCCTCCAATCTTCAGGCACCTCACCTGTAGCGGTGGATGATTCAAATATCTCTGCTAGGGGACCCGCAATTTCCTCCCTAACCTCCCATAACGTCCTGGGATACATTTCATCAGGTCCCGGAGATTTATCTACCTTGATGCGCGTTAAGACTTCCAGCACCTCCCTCTCTGTAATATGTACACTCCTCAAGACATCACTATTTATTTCCCCAAGTTCCCTAACATCCATGCCTTTCTCAACCGTAAATACCGATGTGAAATATTCATTCAGGATCTCACCCATCTCTTGTGGTTCCGCACATAGATGACCTTGTTGATCCTTAAGAGGCCCTACTCTCTCCCTAGTTACCCTTTTGCCCTTTATGTATTTGTAGAAGCTCTTTGGATTCACCTTTGCCTGATCTGCCAAAGCAATCTCATATCCCCTTTTTGCCCTCCTGATTTCTCTCTTAACTCTACTCCGGCAATCTCTATACTCTTCAAGGGATCCACTTGATCCCAGCTGCCTATGCATGTCATTTGCCTCCTTCTTCTTTTTGACTAGTGCCTCAATCTCCCGAGTCATCCAAGGTTCCCTACTTCTACCAGCCTTGCCCTTCACTTTATAAGGAATGTGCTTACCCTGAACCCTGGTTAACACACTTTTGAAAGCCTCCCACTTAGCAGACGTCCCTTTGCCTGCCAACAGACTCTCCCAATCAACTTCTGAAAGTTCCTGTCCAATACCATCAAAATTGGCCTTTCCCCAATTTAGAATTTTAACTTTTGGGCCAGACCTATCCTTCTCCATAGCTATCTTAAAACTAATGGAATTATGATCACTGGTCCCAAAGTGATCCCTCACTAACACTTCTGTCACCTGCCCTTCCTTATTTCCCAAGAGGAGGTCAAGTTTTGCCCCCTCTCTCGTCGGGCCATCCACATACTGAATGAGAAATTCAGTATGTGGATGGCCCGACGAGAGAGGGGGCAAAACTTTGGATCTGTAACCCCAGTGAGAGCCAGTGTGGGTGAAACTGTACCCCAGTGAGAGTCAGTGCCTGTGGGACTGTCCCCCAGTGAGAGTCAGTGTCTGTGGGACTGTCCCCCAGTGAGAGCCAGTGTCGGTGGAACTGTCCCCCATTGAGAGTCAGTTTCTGTGGAACTGTCCCCCAGTGAGAGTCAGTGTCTGTGGAACTGGCCCCCAGTGAGTGTCAGTGTCTGTGGAACTGTCCCCCAGTGAGAGTCAGTGTCTGTGGAACTGGCCCCCAGTGAGTGTCAGTGTCTGTGGAACTGTACCCCAGTGACAGTCAGTGTCTGTGGGACTGTCCCCCAGTGAGAGTCAGTGTCTGTGGGACTGTCCCCCAGTGAGAGTCAGTGTCTGTGGGACTGTCCCCCAGTGAGAGTCAGTGTGTGTGGAACTGTCCCCCATTGAGAGTCAGTTTCTGTGGAACTGTCCCCCAGTGAGAGTCAGTGTCTGTGGAACTGTACCCCACTGAGAGTCAGTGTCTTTGGATCTGTAACCCCAGTGAGAGCCAGTGTGGGTGAAACTGTACCCCAGTGAGAGTCAGTGCCTGTGGGATAGTACCCCAGTGAGAGTCAGTGTCTGTGGAACTGTACCCCAGTGAGAGCCAGTGTCGGTGGAACTGTCCCCCAGTGAGAGTCAGTGCCTGTGGGAACTGTCCCCCATTGAGAGTCAGTGTCTGTGCAACTGCACCCCAGTGAGAGTCAGTGTCTGTGGAACTGGCCCCCAGTGAAAGTCAATGTCCGTGGAACTGGACCCCAGTGAGAGTCAGTGCCTGTGGAAATGTCCCCCAGTAAGAGTCAGTGTCTGTGGGACTGTCCCCCAGTGAGAGTCAGTGTCTGTGGAACTATACCCCAGTGAGAGTGTGTGCCCGTGGAACTGTACCCCAGTGAGAGTCAGTGTCTGTTCGACTGCACCCCAGTGAGAGTCAGTGTCTGTGGAACTGTCCCCCAGTGAGAGTCAGTGTCTGTGCAACTGCACCCCAGTGAGAGTCAATATCCGTGGAACTGGACCCCAGTGAGAGTCAGTGTCTGTGGAACTGTCCCCCAGTGAGAGTCAGTGCCTGTTGAACAGTCCCCCAGTGAGAGTCAGTGCCTGTGGAACTGTCCCCCAGTGAAAGTCAGTGTCTGTGGAACTGTCCCCCAGTGAGAGTCAGTGTCTGTGGGACTGTACCCCAGTGAGAGTCAGTGTCTGTGGAACTGTCCCCCTGTGAAAGTCAATGTCTGCGGAACTGTCCGAAGTGAGAGTCAGTGTGTGTGGAACTGTCCCCCAGTGAGAGTCAGTGTCTGTGGGACTGTCCCCCAGTGAGAGTAAGTGTCTGTGGGACTGTCCCCCAGTGAGAGTCAGTGCCTGTGGAACTGTCCCCCAGTGAGAGTCAGTGTCTGTGGAACTGTCCCCCAGTGAGAGTCAGTGTCTGTGGGACTGTCCCCCAGTGAGAGCCAGTGTCTGTGGGACTGTCCCACAATAAGAGTCATGTCTGTGGAACTGTCCCCCAGTGAGAGTCAGTGTCTGTGGAACTGGCCCCCAGTGAGTGTCAGTGTCTGTGCAACTGCACCCCAGTGAGAGTCAGTGTCTGTGGAACTGTCCCCCAGTGAGAGTCTGTTTCTTCGAACTGTCCCCCAGTGAGAGTCAGTGTCTGTGGAACTGACCCCAGTGAGAGTCAGTGTCTGTGGAACTGACCCCAGTGAGAGTCAGTGCCTGTGGAACTGTCCCCCAGTGAGAGTCAGTGTCTGTGGGACTGTCCCCCAGTGAGAGTCAGTGTCTGTGGGACTGTCCCCCAGTGAGAGTCAGTGTCTGTGGGACTGTCCCCCAGTGAGAGCCAGTGTCGGTGGAACTGGCCCCCAGTGAGTGTCAGTGTCTGTGGAACTGTCCCCCAGTGAAATTCAATGTCTGTGGAACTGTCCCCCAGTGAGTGTCAGTGTCTGTGGAACTGTTCCCCAGTGAGAGTCAGTGTGTGTGGGACTGTACCCCATTGAGAGTCAGTGTGTGTGGGACTGTCCCCCAGTGAGAGTCAGTGTCTGTGGGACTGTCCCCTAGTGAGAGTCAGTGTCTGTGGGACTGTCCCCCAGTGAGAGCCAGTGTCGGTGGAACTGTCCCCCAGTGAGTTTCAGTGTCTGTGGAACTGTTCCCCAGTGACAGTCAGTGTCTGTCGAACTGTCCCCCAGTGAGAGTCAGTGTGTGTGGGACTGTCCCCCAGTGAGTTTCAGTGTCTGTGGAACTGTTCCCCAGTGACAGTCAGTGTCTGTCGAACTGTCCCCCAGTGAGAGTCAGTGCCAGTGGGACTGTCCCCCAGTGAGTTTCAGTGTCTGTGGAACTGTTCCCCAGTGACAGTCAGTGTCTGTCGAACTGTACCCCAGTGAGAGTCACTGCCTGTGGAACTGTCCCCCAGTGAGTTTCAGTGCCTGTGGAACTGTACCCCAGTGAGAGTCAGTGCCTGTGGAACTGTCCCCCAGTGAGTTTCAGTGTCTGTGGAACTGTCCCCCAGTGAGAGTCAGTGCCTGTGGAACTGTCCCCCAGTGAGAGTCAGTGTGTGTGGGACTGTCCCCCAGTGAGAGTCAGTGTCTGTGGGACTGTCCCCCAGTGAGAGTCAGTGCCTGTGGGACTGTCCCCCAGTGAGAGTCAGTGTGTGGGGGACTGTCCCCCAGTGAGAGTCAGTGTCTGTGGGACTGTCCCCCAGTGAGAGTCAGTGTCTGTGGAACTGTCCCCCAGTGAGAGTCAGTGTGTGTGGGACTGTACCCCAGTGAGAGTCAGTGTCTGTGGAACTGTCCCCCAGTGAGAGTCAGTGTCTGTGGAACTGTCCCCCAGTGAGAGTCAGTGCCTGTGGGACTGTCCCACAGTGAGAGTCAGTGTCTGTGGGACTGTCCCACAGTGAGAGTCAGTGCCGGTGGAACTGTCCCCCAGTGAGAGTCAGTGTCTGTGGAACTGTCCCCCAGTGAGAGTCAGTGTCTGTGGAACTGTCCCCCAGTGAGAGTCAGTGTCTGCGGAACTGTCCCCCAATGAGAGTCAGTGTCTGTTCGACTGTACCCCAGTGAGAGTCAGTGTCTGTGGGACTGTCCCCCAGTGAGAGTCAGGGTCTGTGGAACTGTCCCCCGGTGAGAGTCAGTGTCTGTGGGACTGTCCCCCAGTGAGAGTAAGTGTCTGTGGGACTGTCCCCCAGTGAGAGACATTGCCTGTGGGACTGTCCCCCAGTGAGAGTAAGTGTCTGTGGGACTGTCCCCCAGTGAGAGACATTGCCTGTGGGACTGTCCCCCAGTGAGAGTAAGTGTCTGTGGAACTGTCCCCCAGTGAGAGTCAGTGCCTGTGGGACTGTCCCCCAGTGAGAGTCAGTGTCTGTGGAACTGTACCCCAGAGAGAGTCAGTGTCTGTGGGACTGTCCCCCAGTGAGAGTAAGTGTCTGTGGGACTGTCCCCCAGTGACAGCAAGTGTCTGTGGGACTGTCCCACAATAAGAGTCAGTGTCTGTGGAACTGTCCCCCAGTGAGAGACAGTGTCTGTGGGACTGTCCCCCAGTGACAGCAAGTGTCTGTGGGACTGTCCCCCAGTGAGAGCCAGTGTCTGTGGGACTGTCCCACAATAAGAGTCATGTCTGTGGAACTGTCCCCCAGTGAGAGTCAGTGTCTGTGGAACTGGCCCCAATGAGAGTCAGTGTCTGTGGAACTGTCCCCCAGTGAGAGTCGGTTTCTTTGAACTGTCCCCCAGTGAGAGTCAGTGTCTGTGGAACTGTCCCCCAGTGAGAGTCAGTGTCTGTGGGACTGTCCCCCAGTGAGAGTCAGTATCTTTGGATCTGTAACCCCAGTGAGAGCCAGTGTGGGTGAAACTGTACCCCAGTGAGAGTCAGTGCCTGTGGGACAGTCCCCCAGTGTGAGTCAGTGTCTGTGGAACAGTCCCCCATTGAGAGTCAGTGTCTGTGCAACTGCACCCCAGTGAGAGTCAGTGTCTGTGGAACTGGCCCCCAGTGAAAGTCAATGTCCGTGGAACTGGCCCCCAGTGAGAGTCAGTGTCTGTGGAAATGTCCCCCAGTGAGAGTCAGTGTCTGTGGAACTGGACCCCAGTGAGAGTCAGTGTCTGTGGAACTGTACCCCAGTGAAAGTCAATGTCCGTGGAACTGGACCCCAGTGAGATTCAGTGTCTGTGGAACTGTACCCCAGTGAGAGCCAGTGTGTGTGAAAATGTCCCCCAATGAGAGTCAGTGTCTGTGGGACTGTCCCCCAGTGAGAGTCAGTGTCTGTGGGACTGTCCCCCAGTGAGAGTCAGTGTCTGTGGAACTATACCCCAGTGAGAGTGTGTGCCCGTGGAACTGTACCCCAGTGAGAGTCAGTGTCTGTTCGACTGTACCCCAGTGAGAGTCAGTGTCTGTGGAACAGTCGCCCAGTGAGAGTCAGTGTCTGTGCAACTGCACCCCAGTGAGAGTCAGTGCCTGTGGAACTGTCCCCCAGTGAGAGTCAGTGTCTGTGGAACTGTCCCCCAGTGAGAGTCAGTGTCTGTGGAACTGTCCCCCAGTGAGAGTCAGTGCCTGTGGGACTGTCCCCCAGTGAGAGTCAGTGCCTGTGGAACTGTCCCCCAGTGAAAGTCAGTGTCTGTGGAACTGTCCCCCAGTGAGAGTCAGTGTCTGTGGAACTGACCCCAGTGAGAGTCAGTGTCTGTGGAACTGTCCCCCAGTGAGAGTCAGTGTCTGTCAAACTGTCCCCCAGTGAGAGTCAGTGTCTTTGGATCTGTAACCCCAGTGAGAGCCAGTGTGGGTGAAACTGTACCCCAGTGAGAGTCAGTGCCTGTGGGACTGTCCCCCAGTGAGAGTCAGTGTCTGTGGGACTGTCCCCCAGTGAGAGTCAGTGTCTGTGGGACTGTCCCCCGGTGAGAGTCAGTGTCGGTGGAACTGTCCCCCATTGAGAGTCAGTGTCTGTGGAACTGTCCCCCAGTGAGAGTCAGTGTCTGTGGAACTGTCCCCCAGTGAGAGTCAGTGTCGGTGGAACTGTCCCCCATTGAGAGTCAGTTTCTGTGGAACTGTCCCCCAGTGAGAGTCAGTGTCTGTGGAACTGGCCCCCAGTGAGTGTCAGTGTCTGTGGAACTGTCCCCCAGTGAGAGTCAGT
Source organism: Heptranchias perlo (assembly GCF_035084215.1). Taxonomy (NCBI): domain Eukaryota; kingdom Metazoa; phylum Chordata; class Chondrichthyes; order Hexanchiformes; family Hexanchidae; genus Heptranchias; species Heptranchias perlo. The sequence goes on along the minus strand of NC_090341.1, from coordinate 1,911,350 downwards.
GTCTGTGGAACTGGCCCCCAGTGAGTGTCAGTGTCTGTGGAATTGTACCCCAGTGAGAGTCAGTGTCTGTGGGACTGTCCCCCAGTGAGAGTCAGTGTCTGTGGGACTGTCCCCCAGTGAGAGTCAGTGTCTGTGGGACTGTCCCCCAGTGAGAGTCAGTGTCTGTGGAACTGTCCCCCAGTGAGAGTCAGTGTCGGTGGAACTGTCCCCCATTGAGAGTCAGTTTCTGTGGAACTGTCCCCCAGTGAGAGTCAGTGTCTGTGGAACTGGCCCCCAGTGAGTGTCAGTGTCTGTGGAACTGTCCCCCAGTGAGAGTCAGTGTCTGTGGAACTGGCCCCCAGTGAGTGTCAGTGTCTGTGGAATTGTACCCCAGTGAGAGTCAGTGTCTGTGGGACTGTCCCCCAGTGAGAGTCAGTGTCTGTGGGACTGTCCCCCAGTGAGAGTCAGTGTCTGTGGGACTGTCCCCCAGTGAGAGCCAGTGTCGGTGGAACAGTCCCCCATTGAGAGTCAGTGTCTGTGCAACTGCACCCCAGTGAGAGTCAGTGTCTGTGGAAATGGCCCCCAGTGAGAGTCAGTGTCTGTGGGACTGTCCCCCAGTGAGAGTCAGTGCCTGTGGAACTGTCCCCCAGTGAGAGTCAGTGTCTGTGGAACTGTCCCCCAGTGAGAGTCAGTGTCTGTGGGACTGTCCCCCAGTGACAGCAAGTGTCTGTGGGACTGTCCCCCAGTGAGAGCCAGTGTCTGTGGGACTGTCCCACAACAAGAGTCATGTCTGTGGAACTGTCCCCCAGTGAGAGTCATGTCTGTGGGAACTGTCCCCCAGTGAGAGTCAGTGTCTGTGGAACTGGCCCCCAGTGAGTGTCAGTGTCTGTGCAACTGCACCCCAGTGAGAGTCAGTGTCTGTGGAACTGTCCCCCAGTGAGAGTCGGTTTCTTTGAACTGTCCCCCAGTGAGAGTCAGTGTCTGTGGAACTGACCCCAGTGAGAGTCAGTGTCTGTGGGACTGTCCCCCAGTGAGAGTCAGTGTCTGTGGAACTGACCCCAGTGAGAGTCAGTGTCTGTGGGACTGTCCCCGAGTGAGAGTCAGTGTCTGTGGGACTGTCCCCCAGTGAGAGCCAGTGTCGGTGGAACTGGCCCCCAGTGAGTGTCAGTGTCTGTGGAACTGTCCCCCAGTGAGAGTCGGTTTCTTTAAACTGTCCCCCAGTGAGAGTCAGTGTCTGTGGAACTGACCCCAGTGAGAGTCAGTGTCTGTGGGACTATCCCCCAGTGAGAGTCAGTGTGTGTGGGACTGTACCCCAGTGAGAGTCAGTGTGTGTGGGACTGTCCCCTAGTGAGAGTCAGTGTCTGTGGGACTGTCCCCCAGTGAGTTTCAGTGTCTGTGGAACTGTTCCCCAGTGACAGTCAGTGTCTGTCGAACTGTCCCCCAGTGAGAGTCAGTGTGTGTGGGACTGTCCCCCAGTGAGTTTCAGTGTCTGTGGAACTGTTCCCCAGTGAGAGTCAGTGTCTGTCGAACTGTACCCCAGTGAGAGTCAGTGCCTGTGGAACTGTTCCCCAGTGAGTTTCAGTGTCAGTGGAACTGTCCCCCAGTGAGAGTCAGTGCCTGTGGAACTGTCCCCCAGTGAGAGTCAGTGTGTGTGGGACTGTCCCCCAGTGAGAGTCAGTGTCTGTGGAACTGTCCCCCAGTGAGAGTCAGTGCCTGTGGAACTGTCCCCCAGTGAAAGTCAGTGTCTGTGGAACTGTCCCCCAGTGACAGTCAGTGTCTGTCGAACAGTCCCCCAGTGAGAGTCAGTGTCTGTGGAACTGTCCCCCAGTGAGAGTCAGTGTCTGTGGAACTGTCCCCCAGTGAGAGGCAGTGTCTGTGGAACTGTCCCCCAGTGATAGCCAGTGTGTGTGGAACTGTCCCCCAGTGAGAGTCAGTGTCTTTGGATCTGTAACGCCAGTGAGAGTCAGTGTGGGTGAAACTGTACCCCAGTGAGAGTCATTGCCTGTGAGACTGTCCCCCAGTGAGAGTCAGTGTCTGTGGGACTGTCCCCCAGTGAGAGTCAGTGTCTGTGGAACTGGCACCCAGTGAGAGTCAGTGTCTGTGGAACTGTCCCCCAGTGAGAGTCAGTGTCTGTGGAACTGTCCCCCAGTGAGAGTCAGTGTCTGTGGGACTGTCCCCCAGTGAGAGTCAGTGTCTGTGGAACTGTACCCCAGTGAGAGTCAGTGCCTGTGGGACTGTCCCCCAGTGAGAGTCAGTGTCTGTGGAACTGTACCCCAGTGAGAGTCAGTGCCTGTGGGACTGACCCCCAGTGAGAGTCAGTGTCTGTGGAACTGTCCCCCAGTGAGAGTCAGTGTCTGTGGAACTGTCCCCCAGTGAGAGTCAATGTCTGTGGAACTTTCCCCCAGTGAGAGTCAGTGCCTGTGGAACTGTCCCCCAGTGAGAGTCAGTGTCTGTGGAACTGTCCCCCAGTGAGAGTCAGTGTCTGTGGGACTGTCCCCCAGTGACAGCAAGTGTCTGTGGGACTGTCCCCCAGTGAGAGCCAGTGTCTGTGGGACTGTCCCACAATAAGAGTCATGTCTGTGGAACTGTCCCCCAGTGAGAGTCATGTCTGTGGGAACTGTCCCCCAGTGAGAGTCAGTGTCTGTGGAACTGGCCCCCAGTGAGTGTCAGTGTCTGTGCAACTGCACCCCAGTGAGAGTCAGTGTCTGTGGAACTGTCCCCCAGTGAGAGTCAGTGTCTGTGGAACTGACCCCAGTGAGAGTCAGTGTCTGTGGGACTGTCCCCTAGTGAGAGTCAGTGTCTGTGGAACTGACCCCAGTGAGAGTCAGTGTCTGTGGGACTGTCCCCCAGTGAGAGTCAGTGTCTGTGGAACTGACCCCAGTGAGAGTCAGTGTCTGTGGGACTGTCCCCCAGTGAGAGTCAGTGTCTGTGGAACTGACCCCAGTTAGAGTCAGTGTCTGTGGGACTGTCCCCGAGTGAGAGTCAGTGTCTGTGGGACTGTCCCCCAGTGAGAGCCAGTGTCGGTGGAACTGGCCCCCAGTGAGTGTCAGTGTCTGTGGAACTGTCCCCCAGTGAAATTCAATGTCTGTGGAACTGTCCCCCAGTGAGTGTCAGTGTCTGTGGAACTGTTCCCCAGTGAGAGTCAGTGTGTGTGGGACTGTACCCCAGTGAGAGTCAGTGTGTGTGGGACTGTCCCCTAGTGAGAGTCAGTGTCTGTGGGACTGTCCCCCAGTGAGAGCCAGTGTCGGTGGAACTGTCCCTCAGTGAGTTTCAGTGTCTGTGGAACTGTTCCCCAGTGACAGTCAGTGTCTGTCGAACTGTCCCCCAGTGAGAGTCAGTGTGTGTGGGACTGTCCCCCAGTGAGTTTCAGTGTCTGTGGAACTGTTCCCCAGTGACAGTCAGTGTCTGTCGAACTGTACCCCAGTGAGAGTCAGTGCCTGTGGAACTGTCCCCCAGTGAGTTTCAGTGTCAGTGGAACTGTCCCCCAGTGAGTGTCAGTGCCTGTGGAACTGTCCCCCAGTGAGAGTCAGTGTGTGTGGGACTGTCCCCCAGTGAGAGTCAGTGTCTGTGGAACTGTCCCCCAGTGAGAGTCAGTGCCTGTGGAACTGTCCCCCAGTGAGAGTCAGTGTCTGTGGAACTGTCCCCCAGTGACAGTCAGTGTCTGTCGAACAGTCCCCCAGTGAGAGTCAGTGTCTGTGGAACTGTCCCCCAGTGAGAGTCAGTGTCTTTGGAACTGTCCCCCAGTGAGAGTCAGTGTCTGTGGAACTGTCCCCCAGTGATAGCCAGTGTGTGTGGAACTGTCCCCCAGTGAGAGTCAGTGTCTGTGGAACTTTCCCCCAGTGAGAGTCAGTGTCTGTGGAACTGTCCCCAAGTGAGAGTCAGTGTCTGTGGAACTGTACCCCAGTGAGAGTAAGTGTCTGTGGGACTGTCCCCCAGTGAGAGTCAGTGCCTGTGGAACTGTCCCCCAGTGAGAGTCAGTGTCTGTGGAACTGTCCCCCAGTGAGAGTCAGTGTCTGTGGGACTGTCCCCCAGTGACAGCAAGTGTCTGTGGGACTGTCCCCCAGTGAGAGCCAGTGTCTGTGGGACTGTCCCACAATAAGAGTCATGTCTGTGGAACTGTCCCCCAGTGAGAGTCATGTCTGTGGGAACTGTCCCCCAGTGAGAGTCAGTGTCTGTGGAACTGGCCCCCAGTGAGTGTCAGTGTCTGTGCAACTGCACCCCAGTGAGAGTCAGTGTCTGTGGAACTGTCCCCCAGTGAGAGTCAGTGTCTGTGGAACTGACCCCAGTGAGAGTCAGTGTCTGTGGGACTGTCCCCCAGTGAGAGTCAGTGTCTGTGGAACTGACCCCAGTGAGAGTCAGTGTCTGTGGGACTGTCCCCCAGTGAGAGTCAGTGTCTGTGGAACTGACCCCAGTGAGAGTCAGTGTCTGTGGGACTGTCCCCGAGTGAGAGTCAGTGTCTGTGGGACTGTCCCCCAGTGAGAGCCAGTGTCGGTGGAACTGGCCCCCAGTGAGTGTCAGTGTCTGTGGAACTGTCCTCCAGTGAAATTCAATGTCTGTGGAACTGTCCCCCAGTGAGTGTCAGTGTCTGTGGAACTGTTCCCCAGTGAGAGTCAGTGTGTGTGGGACTGTACCCCAGTGAGAGTCAGTGTGTGTGGGACTGTCCCCTAGTGAGAGTCAGTGTCTGTGGGACTGTCCCCCAGTGAGAGCCAGTGTCGGTGGAACTGTCCCCCAGTGAGTTTCAGTGTCTGTGGAACTGTTCCCCAGTGACAGTCAGTGTCTGTCGAACTGTCCCCCAGTGAGAGTCAGTGTGTGTGGGACTGTCCCCCAGTGAGTTTCAGTGTCTGTGGAACTGTTCCCCAGTGACAGTCAGTGTCTGTCGAACTGTACCCCAGTGAGAGTCAGTGCCTGTGGAACTGTCCCCCAGTGAGTTTCAGTGTCAGTGGAACAGTCCCCCAGTGAGAGTCAGTGCCTGTGGAACTGTCCCCCAGTGAGAGTCAGTGTGTGTGGGACTGTCCCCCAGTGAGAGTCAGTGTCTGTGGAACTGTCCCCCAGTGAGAGTCAGTGCCTGTGGAACTGTCCCCCAGTGAGAGTCAGTGTCTGTGGAACTGTCCCCCAGTGACAGTCAGTGTCTGTCGAACAGTCCCCCAGTGAGAGTCAGTGTCTGTGGAACTGTCCCCCAGTGAGAGTCAGTGTCTGTGGAACTGTCCCCCAGTGAGAGTCAGTGTCTGTGGAACTGTCCCCCAGTGATAGCCAGTGTGTGTGGAACTGTCCCCCAGTGAGAGTCAGTGTCTTTGGATCTGTAACGCCAGTGAGAGGCAGTGTGGGTGAAACTGGACCCCAGTGAGAGTCAGTGCCTGTGGGACTGTCCCCCAGTGAGAGTCAGTGTCTGTGGAACTGTCCCCCAATGAGAGTCAGTGTCTGTGGAACTGACCCCAGTGAGAGTCAGTGTCTGTGGAACTGTCCCCCAGTGAGAGTCAGTGTCTGTCAAACTGTCCCCCAGTGAGAGTCAGTGTCTTTGGATCTGTAACCCCAGTGAGAGCCAGTGTGGGTGAAACTGTACCCCAGTGAGAGTCAGTGCCTGTGGGACTGTCCCCCAGTGAGAGTCAGTGTCTGTGGGACTGTCCCCCATTGAGAGTCAGTTTCTGTGGAACTGTCCCCCAGTGAGAGTCAGTGTCTGTGGAACTGGCCCCCAGTGAGTGTCAGTGTCTGTGGAACTGTCCCCCAGTGAGAGTCAGTGTCTGTGGAACTGGCCCCCAGTGAGCGTCAGTGTCTGTGGAATTGTACCCCAGTGAGAGTCAGTGTCTGTGGGACTGTCCCCCAGTGAGAGTCAGTGTCTGTGGGACTGTCCCCCAGTGAGAGTCAGTGTGTGTGGAACTGTCCCCCAGTGAGAGCCAGTGTCGGTGGAACAGTCCCCCATTGAGAGTCAGTGTCTGTGCAACTGCACCCCAGTGAGAGTCAGTGTCTGTGGAACTGGCCCCCAGTGAGAGTCAGTGTCTGTGGGACTGTCCCCCGTGAGAGTAAGTGTCTGTGGGACTGTCCCCCAGTGAGAGTCAGTGCCTGTGGAACTGTCCCCCAGTGAGAGTCAGTGTCTGTGGAACTGTCCCCCAGTGAGAGTCAGTGTCTGTGGGACTGTCCCCCAGTGACAGCAAGTGTCTGTGGGACTGTCCCCCAGTGAGAGCCAGTGTCTGTGGGACTATCCCACAATAAGAGTCATGTCTGTGGAACTGTCCCCCAGTGAGAGTCATGTCTGTGGGAACTGTCCCCCAGTGAGAGTCAGTGTCTGTGGAAGTGGCCCCCAGTGAGTGTCAGTGTCTGTGCAACTGCACCCCAGTGAGAGTCAGTGTCTGTGGAACTGTCCCCCAGTGAGAGTCGGTTTCTTTGAACTGTCCCCCAGTGAGAGTCAGTGTCTGTGGAACTGACCCCAGTGAGAGTCAGTGTCTGTGGGACTGTCCCCCAGTGAGAGTCAGTGTCTGTGGAACTGACCCCAGTGAGAGTCAGTGTCTGTGGGACTGTCCCCTTGTGAGAGTCAGTGTCTGTGGGACTGTCCCCCAGTGAGAGCCAGTGTCGGTGGAACTGGCCACCAGTGAGTGTCAGTGTCTGTGGAACTGTCCCCCAGTGAAATTCAATGTCTGTGGAACTGTCCCCCAGTGAGTGTCAGTGTCTGTGGAACTGATCCCCAGTGAGAGTCAGTGTGTGTGGGACTGTACCCCAGTGAGAGTCAGTGTGTGTGGGACTGTCCCCTAGTGAGAGTCAGTGTCTGTGGGACTGTCCCCCAGTGAGTTTCAGTGTCTGTGGAACTGTTCCCCAGTGACAGTCAGTGTCTGTCGAACTGTCCCCCAGTGAGAGTCAGTGTGTGTGGGACTGTCCCCCAGTGAGTTTCAGTGTCTGTGGAACTGTTCCCCAGTGACAGTCATTGTCTGTCGAACTGTACCCCAGTGAGAGTCAGTGTCTGTGGAACTGTCACCCAGTGAGAGTCAGTGTCTGTGGAACTGTCCCCCAGTGAGAGTCAGTGTCTGTGGAACTGTCCCCCAGTGAGAGTCAGTGTCTTTGGATCTGTAACGCCAGTGAGAGGCAGTGTGGGTGAAACTGTACCCCAGTGAGAGTCAGTGCCTGTGGGACTGTCCCCCAGTGAGAGTCAGTGTCTGTGGGACTGTCCCCCAGTGAGAGTCAGTGTCTGTGGAACTGGCCCCCAGTGAGAGTCAGTGTCTGTGGAACTGTCCCCCAATAAGAGTCATGTCTGTGGAACTGTCCCCCAGTGAGAGTCAGTGTCTGTGGAACTGTCCCCCAGTGAGAGTCAGTGTCTGTGAGACTGTCCCCCAGTGAGAGTCAGTGTCTGTGGAACTGTACCCCAGTGAGAGTCAGTGCCTGTGGGACTGTCCCCCAGTGAGAGTCAGTGTCTGTGGAACTGTACCCCAGTGAGAGTCAGTGCCTGTGGGACTGACCCCCAGTGAGAGTCAGTGTCTGTGGAACTGTCCCCCATTGAGAGTCAGTTTCTGTGCAACTGCACCCCAGTGAGAGTCAGTGCCTGTGGGACTGACCCCCAGTGAGAGTCAGTGTCTGTGGAACTGTCCCCCAGTGAGAGCAAGTGGCTGTGGAACTGTCCCCCAGTGAGAGCAAGTGTCTGTGGAACTGTCACCCAGTGAGAGTCAGTGTCTGTGGAACTGTCCCCCAGTGAGAGTCAGTGTCTGTGGAACTTTCCCCCAGTGAGAGTCAGTGTCTGTGGAACTGTCCCCCAGTGAGAGCCAGTGTCGGTGGAACTGTCCCCCATTGAGAGTCAGTTTGAGTGCAACTGCACCCCAGTGAGAGTCAGTGTCTGTGGGACTGTCCCACAGTGACAGCCAGTGTCTGTGCAACTGTCCCCCAGTGAGAGTCAGTGTCTGTGGAACTGTCCCCCAGTGACAGCCAGTGTCTGTGGGACTGTTCCCCAGTGAGAGTCAGTGTCTGTGGAACTGTCCCCCAGTGACAGCCAGTGTCTGTGGGACTGTCCCCCATTGAAAGTCAATGTCCGTGGAACTGGACCCCAGTGAGAGTCAGTGTCTGTGGAACTGTCCCCCAGTGATAGCCAGTGTGTGTGGAACTGTCCCCCAGTGAGAGTCAGTGTCTTTGGATCTGTAACGCCAGTGAGAGGCAGTGTGGGTGAAACTGTACCCCAGTGAGAGTCAGTGCCTGTGGGACTGTCCCCCAGTGAGAGTCAGTGTCTGTGGGACTGTCCCCCAGTGAGAGTCAGTGTCTGTGGAACTGGCCCCCAGTGAGAGTCAGTGTCTGTGGAACTGTCCCCCAATAAGAGTCATGTCTGTGGAACTGTCCCCCAGTGAGAGTCAGTGTCTGTGGAACTGTCCCCCAGTGAGAGTCAGTGTCTGTGGGACTGTCCCCCAGTGAGAGTCAGTGTCTGTGGAACTGTACCCCAGTGAGAGTCAGTGCCTGTGGGACTGTCCCCCAGTGAGAGTCAGTGTCTGTGGAACTGTACCCCAGTGAGAGTCAGTGCCTGTGGGACTGACCCCC